>NC_092230.1:27693854-27853854 GCF_036320965.1 Panulirus ornatus | reverse complement strand
AAGGTCTTCACCTTTTTTTATTTCGCCCTCATTCAATCTTTGTTTGATATCTTTTTTTGTTCCAATCCAAAGAATTTTTGCAAACTTGATTAAACTGCTTCTTCCACGTTTTGACATTTTAGTTAAAGCAGAGATATGTCTTGTCATGAGTAAATCATCATACTGGGGGGAAATGGGGAGAGAGAAACGAGACAATAAAGAATATAAATGCTTCACGAAAAGAGAGACAGAGAGATGCTGGCTTGGATAAAAGACTCAAGTAGCAACAATAACATGGTACGCTGAAAGACGAGGCTATAGAGCAGAATTACGGTACACTGGGAAATGTATAAGAAGCATGGGAAAGTTGGAGGTGTGAAGTAATGTGAAATAAAAGAAGTAAAATGGGAAAAATGAGAAAGATGAAACAGACAAAACATAAAAAAGGCCAATAGCAAAACAAGTTCAGGTAACGGTTAAGAATTTCTTTTTTTTCTGTAAGAAATGAAAAAGTAAGCAAAAACCCTAACACTATCTTACGGTGCATTCACGCTACAATCCAAGTGGGTCTGGTCAACGGTTTTTGACAAAGTCTAGAGTTGACGGACGATGAGCCAGTACGAGGACGCTCTCTCTTCGACGGTACGACCCTTGGGTATACTACTGGCTTGGCCATCAAACCCAAAGGTTCCTAACCATAGTGCTTTGGTGGTCGGTCCGTCCGTCGTTCTCAAGTGGTTAATGAAGGCGTCATATGCGTCAGACTATAAAAAGTTGGCCGGGAATCAATTGCGAATCTTGGACGATGGTGGAGACACGCTAGCTACCCCTCGTACTGCACCCCTCGAACGACTCTCTGTGTACTCCACCCCTCCAATGGCGGCAGCCTATCTCCGCGTCTTATTATTCCACCCCTCCCTCCTACGGCTGCCTAACTCCGCCCCAGAATTGCCCCCCCCCCCCTCCCTGTCACCATCGCCGCGTCTTTCCATTCATGTATTTCACTGACGCGTTCTTTTTTCTCCCGTCTCTACTTTCTGCGTCGCTCTACTCACAGTTCACCTCAGAGCTTTCGGAGTGTTTTAGTGCGCACTCCAGTATTATATATATATATATATATATATATATATATATATATATATATATATATATATATATATATATATATATATATATTCCTATGAGTCCACGGGGAAAATGAGACACGATAAGTTCCCAAGTGCACTTTCGTGTAATAATCACATCATCAGGGGAGACACCAAGAGAGAAAGATAAGTCAGTTGATATACATCCAAGAGACGAAGCTAGGACGCCATTAGGTATATATGCGATTGTTTTGTACCTCTCTTACGTCCCTGATATCCACTTTCCATCGTCTATCCCAGTTAGATGTGTTCATAACATCTTTGTCATCAGGAAAGAGTCGGCGAAATCCTTAGCCTTCAACACCACATGACGATAATGAGGACTGTTAAGAATAAGGTTCCCTCCCTGGCCAAGTGTGGTGATCAACCGCAACTTGGCCACTCACCGTCCCCTCCCGCTAATCTGTCTTCTCCCCTCACGGTCGTCCTCTCCTGTCTGTTCCCTAAATCCTAGCCTGACTGTCGGCTTTAGATAATGAGGGCGAGGAATGGCTCCGCGAGGAAAGGACTCTTGCAGAGGCCAGTCAAACAGTTTACGGTTCTGGTTCTTTTCCTTGTACACTGTGGCTTGTTCTCGACCAGGAGAACTGTATAGCTGCTTTACCTAGAGTACTGCTGTTCGTCCTCATGTTCTCTGCCTCGAATACTGTATATCTTTTCGACCCAGAGTTTTTCTCGTTTCATATTTTTTTTTTCTTTTACGTTAGAGGCTCCTCCATTCACGGACAAAATTTTACATTAAGGCCGGGTCTTAACGGAAGTATAAAGAGGTTAATGAAAGAGGGAAAGAATAGACAAGGAAAAGTGTTACAAATTATGGCGAAAGTGAAAAAAACTGTCTTAAAAACTGCCTGGTCATAGTTACTGGGAGAGACATGGGAGGATAGAGTTCCAAAGCTTCGAGGAAAGAGGCGGTTGTCAAAACGACCCCACCCTTTAGTTGCCAACAGCCACACACAGTAATCATGTGACGCAGCACAGCTCTCGGGAGTACTGTACGTCTTCAACTTGAGTACTATCCGTCCTTCTGTTCTCTACCTCGAGTACAGTCTTTCCTGTACTCTAGTACCTCAAGTACAGTGTGTTCTTTTGTTCCTTGATTCAAGTGCTGACCGTCCTCTTGTTCTCTATCTCAAGTGCTGACCGTTCTCTTGTTCTCTATCTCAAGTACTGTCCATCCTCTAGTCCTCTATCTCAAGTACTGTCCGTCCTCCTGTTCTCTATCTCAAGTACTGTCCGTCCTCTTGTTCTCTATCTCAAGTGCTGACCGTCCTCTTGTTCTCTGTCTCAAGTGCTGACCGTCCTCTTGTTCTCTATCTCAAGTACTGTCCGTCCTCTTGTTCTCTATCTCAATTGCTGTCCGTCTTCTTGTTCTCTATCTCAAATGCTGTCCGTCCTCTTGTTCTCTATCTCAAGTGCTGACCGTCCTCTTGTTCTCTATCTCAAGTACTGTCCATCCTCTCGTTCTCTATCTCAAGTACTGTCCATCCTCTTGTTCCCAGATATGAGTAATATCTGTCTTCTTGTTTCCTGACTCATGCTCTTCCTCACATCCTGAAATCCACTGTTCCTACCAGTCTCTGGCCTCCGTCCCAAAAGCTGTTCAAGCAGCTTTACCTCCTCCACAAGTCGATGCTCTTATGTCCTCTCACGTCCAACCACCTCCCACTAAGCCCTCTCCTTCCCCTTATCATCCCTCGCTTTCTGTATGCCATATTCTCCCCTCCGTCTACACCACCAGGAGGGGGGGAGTGGGGGGGTTGAACTCGCTCATCCCTCCAGCACCGGCCTGCAGCTGACGGCTGGATAGGGATGGGCGGGTCACAGGCATAATGGAGCCATAACACAATGAGCTATAATCACTTCTTCATAATGCACAGCAGTCTGAATCAGGGTGGGGTGGAAATCATCACACTCACACATCGCTGCACAAAGTTGTACCACAAGTGTCCAGTATATACGTCGTAAGTCTTACATGAGTTAATTCAGATTAAAAACACTGTATCGTAAACTTCGAGCAGTCCCGTATCTCCCCTCCATCAGCGTGGAATTGTAGCCAGCCTCCCACTTCTATGCCATCTTTACCCCTACTGCTCACTCACTATCTCTGGGTCTACCCCAACTAACAATCCTTGACAGTTCTCTCTCCCCAGCGTAAAAACGGGACTTCCCCAGTCTGACGTACTCCCAATAGTAAGAAGTAAGTAAGAATCGTGCGTCAGGCACCAAGCGACGTCAATGCGACAATTCCTCTGTGATCTTACGAAAAAAAACAAAAACAACAACATTAATTTGCCGATAAACAAACCTGACAGAGGAGTGAGACAAGATGCGATATGAATAAGACAGAGAGCGGTCGACAGTCAACAAGAATGACTGCTGCTGGATAACACTTGACACTCTCCACTTCCATCTTACCTGCAGTCGTAACACCTACAGTTATGGAGGCTACATTCCACAAACAACAGGAACCTTCACCTCATAGTAAGCAATCCAAGGGGGCCTGACCCGCACTGGTTCGAATCCTGAGCGTAGCAGGCGGTCTACATCCAATACAGGTGTTTATCCTCCCCTCGCGGCTAGTCGATATATGAGTACTTCTGGCTTAGGCTGGGGTACGTGAGTAAAAAAAGTTACGTATATACAAGGTTGAGAGACGGGGCAACACAAGTGTCAAACTTAAAGTTCAAGAGGAGGATATAAAACATGATACCAGTCTGCGTTACAGTGAGAGGTCTTTATCCACCATGAAAGAGAGAAGAGCAAGGGGTGACTTGATCACAGCCTTCAAGTTTCTAAATCAATTTGATTTCGACAGCGAACGGTTCATGGAAAGATACAAAGACAGAAAAAACAGAGGCCATACCAGGAAAATCAGCAAAATACTTTTTTTTTATGTTGAAGACTCCATCCACGGACGAAAGTCCACATCAAGGCCGGGCCTTAATTGAAATATAGAGAGAATTATGAAACGGAAAAAGAAAAGACAAGAGAAAGCATTTACGAATTTTTGATGGTATCAGAGCAGAGAATGAATGGAATAACTAAGAGATGAAAATGTAGATCCCGTCAGAATACAAAAGTATAAAAAGCTGTATGACTGTGGAGAAAGTTGGAGAGATGGGGACCTACGAGTGTAAAACTTCCTCCCTGTACTTTAGAAATTAATCACATGGTTAACAAAAAGGAATTTGCACACACACCGATTGTGAAAGATACAAAAACCTGAAACCTTTATCAGTGAACTTACGAACTCGAGAGGCCTATGTTGGAGTTACGTTCGCCTCAGTGAAAATAACGGGCCACGGCCACTAACGCTGGTGTTGTGACCCACCCAGCTGACCGCAGGAACTACATAAATTTCCTCGAAGGTCAGAGAAGTGATCGCCTGGCCTGACCGACGTTCGTCACCATGATATCCCCTTGTACCAACCACTGCTGTACAGATACAAGAATTGTCCTATACCTACTACTTTGAAAATATCATTAACAATCCATGAATAAGTGCAGAGCAAAACAAATACCTTAGCTTTCTTACAATTAAATGTATCTTAACTGCTATATTACTGTCACACAACCGACATTAAAATATTCATTTAATGTCCACCATTGACAGATCTCAACACAGTATTACTGCAGTTCAAACAATATCTAACCTTACATCACTTAATGTTCACCAATCAACACATTATATCATGTCAGTTTACTTCACGCAGTGTTCAACGAATCACCACTTGATGTATAATGTTAAAACCATAACATTTGCTCTGTAAAAACTTCCTGCAGGGCGTAGAAGTACCCTGCCCAACCTTAATCTCAAGCTCTTTTCTTATCAAGTAGATACTATCATGACCCCACAGATATGCAGTTCCTCAACTGTGTATTTTCTGCCGAATAAATGCCTGATTTCAATAAACCCTTATTTATTCTATTTCTATTAAACACAAGTCCTGGAAGCAAACCTTGCACACACCGGTAACTTTAAGCAAGAGCATATTTACACAACCATCCTTTATGGAAACTTTGGTGAGGCAAACTTTAGTCATCTGAGTTACTGAAGGCGCTGAGGATGTCTTGGCAAGGACGTCGACTGCTTCATAACGACTATAACTCCCGAGTTGGGTTTTATTTTCTGAGTGAGCTGCAGGTTTTGCAGCTCAGTGATTCTGACTTCTTTTACTTAGATTTTAGTATCGTACAATAAAACCCCTGATCTTCGCCTAACATTATGATTTACTTTTCCATTTGCGTATAATATATATATATATATATATATATATATATATATATATATATATATATATATATATATATATATATATATATATATATATATATATTATCCCTGGGGATAGGGGATTAAGAATACTTCCCACGTATTCCCTGCGTGTCGTAGAAGGCGACTAAAAGGGGAGGGAGCGGGGGGTTGGAAATCCTCCCCTCTCGTTTTTTTTTTTTTTTAATTTTCCAAAAGAAGGAACAGAGGGGGCCAGGTGAGGATATTTCAAAAAAGGCCCAGTCCTCTGTTCTTAACGCTACCTCGCTAATGCGGGAAATAGTTTACAAGAAAGAAAGATATATATATATATATATATATATATATATATATATATATATATATATATATATATATACGACCCTTCTGCACGACGGTAAGAACCTTTCGCATGACGGTACATCCCTTGAGCACACCGGTACGATCCATGAGCACGACGGTAAGACCACCTGAGCATTACGTTACGATCCTTGAGCATGTCGGTACATCCCTTAAGCACAACGGTACGATCTGTAACCACAATGGTGCGATGCGTAAGCAAGACGGTAAGACCAGTGAGCATAACGGTACGATTCTTCCTCACGACGATACGTCAAAGCAAAACGCAGTGGTGAGCGTTTTTGATCATAACGCATGCACGGGCCAGCATACCTTAAAATCCTGGGTGCGTCCGCACGCAGGTCAACCTTCCCTCGGTGTTGGTCGATAAACTGCGTACCTGACTTAGGTTAGAATATATATATATATATATATATATATATATATATATATTATCCCTGGGGATAGGGGAGAAAGAATACTTCCCACGTATTCCCTGCGTGTCGTAGAAGGCGACTAAAAGGGAAGGGAGCGGGGGGCTGGAAATCCTCCCCTCTCGTTTTTTTTTTAATTTTCCAAAAGAAGGAACAGAGAAGGGGGCCAGGTGAGGATATTCCCTCAAAGGCCCAGTCCTCTGTTCTTAACGCTACCTCGCTATCGCGGGAAATGGCGAATAGTATAAAAAAAAAAAAAAAAAAAAAAAAAAAATATATATATATATATATATATATATATATATATATATATATATATATATATATATATACAGGTGTGTATGTATGTGTGTGGCACTGAGATAATTTTATTACGCCATTCAGCTGCCCGTGCCGTCTCAACTAACAAGAACAATAACGCGACCTTAAACCCCTTGACCACGACGGTACGACCCTTAGGTATGAGAGTATGGCCCTTGGTTACAACGACCTGAACCGTAATGGTCAGGTCAAAAGGTAAGCCATCATACCCACGGGTTGTAACGTCTGGATCATAACAGACAGCATCGGAACTTCCTTCCGCCTTCTCTCGTCACAGAGATGGTTGGAGGCGCACCAGACACTCTCTAAGATGTCACGTTATGACTGAGTGCGGATAATGATACAAGAGTGGATATTATGATGATATGGGGGAAGGGGGTGGTTGCTATAATGATATGGGGGGGCCGCTATAACAAGGAGGGGGAAGGGAGCGTGGTGCGAGGACGCCGCCCCTCCCGCGACAGGAGACAGCAGAGGTAATAATGTCTGTCGTTTCTCTCCGTTATGGTAATAATGAGCCAAGCCCCACAAAGTAACCAGGTGTAACACGTGTGATGTGCCTTAACTAGTTTAAGAAGTTTAACCTGTATACCAAAGATTACTAGGAGGTTTACTATGTGCACTGGACGGTTATCCGTGTACACTAAGCATTACTTGAAGGTTTACGGTGTATAATATATATATATATCATATTTCCCACGTATTCCCTGGGTGTCGTAGAAGGCGACTAAAAGGGAAGGGAGCGGGGGCTGGAAATCTTCCCCTCTCGTTTTTTTTTTTTTTTTTAATTTTCCAAAAGATGGAACAGAGAAGGGGGCCAGGTGAGGATATTCCCTCAAAGGCCCAGTCCTCTGTTCTTAACGCTACCTTGCTATCGCGGGAAATGACGAATAGTATGATATATTCCTGAGTCCACGGGGAAAATGAAACACGATATATATATATATATATATATATATATATATATATATATATATATATATATATATATATATATATTATCCCTGGGGATAGGGGATTAAGAATACTTCCCACGTATTCCCTGCGTGTCGTAGAAGGCGACTAAAAGGGGAGGGAGCGGGGGGCTGGAAATCCTCCCCTCTCGTTTTTTTTTTTTTTTTTTTTTTTCCAAAAGAAGGAACAGAGGGGGCCAGGTGAGGATATTCCAAAAAAGGCCCAGTCCTCTGTTCTTAATGCTACCTCGCTATCGCGGGAAATAGCGAATAGTATGAAAAAAAAAAAAAAAATATATATATATATATATATATATATATATATATATATATATATATATATATATATATATATATATATATTAAACCTGAGAACGATGCGATTCTTGGATATGATGGTCAAGGGTGAAGTCAAAGACTTGGCTGGCTCTTACACACGGGGCGTGCCATAGAGCTCAAGGGTCGTACCGTTAAATAGGATATCCCGGCGTTAAAGGAAGTTGACGTTCCCTGCTACTTCCGCCCTCAATGACTGCACCCCGACCCACCTCCCCATTCAGCGACGGTCCCGTTAAGTCAGCCCGGTGTGTGTGTGGGTGGGTGTGTGTGTGGGGGGGGTCTAGTGGTGAAGTACACAATATATAACAGTAGCGATACGCTACGCTAACTTCACCATCACAGCCTATTACATCCGTCCCTCCCTCTCTGTCTCCCCAGACCGATCACCGAATGCTATTAGATTCTAATGATTTTCTACAACATTATAAGGGGCTTTCCTTATCCTTCTTAGCATATCTGATCATTTCTACCATGCGAATCTTGACGAAACTTGTGCATTGAACTCTCACTATACATGACACTTAGAGAGATTTTTTTATACCTGATGTGGTTCGTTTTTCTTGATCATACATTCACACTCCGAAAATCTGCCAGTTAATGATAACAGTAGTAGTAACAACAACAGCAATAATAATAATAATAATAATAATAATAATAATAATAATAATAATATCCCTGGGGATAGGGGAGAAAGAATACTTCCCACGTATTCCCTGCGTGTCGTAGAAGGCGACTAAAAGGGGAGAGAGCGGGGGGCTGGAAATCCTCCCCTCTCGTTTTTTTTTTTTTTTTTTAATTTTCCAAAAGAAGGAACAGAGAATTGGGCCAGGTGAGGGTATTCCCTCAAGGCCCAGTCCTCTGTTCTTAACGCTACCTCGCTAATGCGGGAAATGGCGAATAGTTTGAAAGAAAAAGAAAAGAAAATAATAATAATAATGATAATAATAATAGTAATATGTCATTATGCTTAATTGCTTTTCCGGCTTACGCGACGTAGCATCAAGAACAACCAATGACCTCATTTGTACATATCCACTCTAGCTGTCAAGTTTGGAGCTCTAAATTATATAATAATAATAATAATAATAATAATAATAATAATAATAATAATAATAATAATAATAATTCTTATACACACTTGTCTGCCATTTCCCGCGTTAGGGCTAGGGTTAGGTTTCACACCCTGGCCTGAGGAGCCATCGAGGGGGGGGGGCACTTCTCGCATGGAGGATTGGAGAATTCACACTCATTTACAGAGTAAAATAAGGAAGGGTGTCTGTCCCTTTTCGTCGCCTTTCCCGACACACTATAAATACGAGAGCAGCTTCCTTTCTACCCAGGGATGAATAATAATAATAATAATAATAATAATAATAATAATAATAATAATAATAATAATAGGGGATAGGGGAGAAAGAATACTTCCCACGTATTCCCTGCGTGTCGTAGAAGGCGACTAAAAGGGAAGGGAGCGAGTAGCTGGAAATCCTCCCCTCTCGTTTCTTTTTTTTTTTTTTTTTTAATTTTCCAAAAGAACGAACAAAGGGGCCAGGTGAGGATATTTCCTCAGAGGCCCAGTCCTCTGTTCTTAACGCTACCTTGCTAATGCGGAAAATGGCGAATAGTTTGAAAGAAAGATAAAATAATAATACACTAATGACCACCAAACAGTGTACGTGCAAGCATGTGGTATAATGGTCTTGCCCTTTGAATCAGTGGACTCTCACTGAGACCTTAGCAAGGCCAGCAAGAAATGAGCCATCCTACTGTCAACAGTCGGTGCTCGCAATGAGGCCCCGATACTTGTAAAATGGAAAAATAGATAGATAAAAATAGCTTTCTTTTGAGTAATACATTTGGAGATGTTTGTTATGATTTACTTTTACGTATAAAGTGGTCCTGTACAAGTCAAATATAGGTATTCAGCTCAATTGCAAAATCTATTTTTTGTGTAGAATGTCGTAGAAACTAGTTTAACACCAGCTACTGGGTCAAGGTATGCACGGTGAGTCTAACCTTATAAATATTCACGACTGATGCAGACAAACACGGGAGAACATAAGTGAGACATGTTGTAATGTGGTTAGTTGATACAGTTGTTAGTCTGTCTGTGTTTCATCAGAAACTTCCTTTTCCAAATTTTGTAGCAGGGTGGATAGGTTACATACAGCATCTGAAATCACAAGCAAAGCTAAGCCAGAAAAAATTTATATATATATATATATATATATATATATATATATATATATATATATATATATATACATATATATATATATATATATATATATATATATATATATATATATATATATATATATATATATAAATATAAAAGTTGCCTGACCTGACCTGGCTCCCCTTTCCGTCGATAAGATCATGTCACAGAAGTCTGCCATTCACAACCTCCCTCCCTCTCCTCCCTTCAACCCCACCCGTGCCATGACAAGGGCCACGCCCATAATAATTATCGCCAGCCGGGTGACGGTCTCTCCGCCGTGGTGCCCCGCCCTGAAGGAGGAGGTGGTAATATACAGCCGGGTGGCGCACTTCACGCCTGGTTGTCTGGCAACGATCTGCCCATCCACGCCTCCCGTACTGGCCCATATCGCTTCCTGGTGTGGTAGGACGACATCAGGGCGAGGTGGGGATGGAATGTAGTAGTAATAGTAGTAGTAGTAGCAGTAGTAGTAGTAGTAGTAGTAGTAGTAGTAGTAGTAGTAGTGATAATAATAATAAATAATAATAATAATAATAATAATAATAATAATAATAATAATAATAATAATAATATTTATATATATATATATATATATATATATATATATATATATATATATATATATATATATATATAAATTTTGCTTTGTCGCTGTCTCCCGCGTTTGCGAGGTAGCGCAAGGAAACAGACGAAAGAAATGGCCCAACCCACCCCCATACACATAATAATTATCAGTTGAGTGGACAGAACATGCAACCAAAGGCTGAAAATACTGCGATAATAATGGGCCTATCACAAAAGGCTACTTCGAGTGTTCACAGTGAGCTGAACGTGGCTGTTCTTGTAGCGGTAAGTACGTCAAAGCTCGGGTGGGCTCCAGGAAGATGTGGTACTGAATCAGATCTCAGGGACGAGCGACCTCTGATGGCAGGCGATGATAGCGAGAATGAGGCTAGGGAGGAAGACCAGGTGGGGGAGGCATAGGTGAGTCTGGGAAGAAAGTTGTGTGAATGATCTTAAGTTCAAGAACAGGGAGTCCACGTGCCTTCACTCTACGCAGAATGTGGAGACCATATGGGCAGGATTTGCTGATGGTGCTGGTGTGTTCCTACCAGCTTGGTTCACCGTCGAGTGGCACCGGGAAGTTTGGTGACACCAGTAACATGGGAGGAGGAGGAGGAGGAGGAGGGGTGAGGCCTGGCGAAAAAATAGGAAAAAAAAAAAAAGACTGAAATCAAGACTATGGCCATCTAGAAAAAAAACATCGAGCACCACTGCGTAAGATAAGAGGAAAAAGTGGCGGCTGAAACAATTTCATCGGCTGCAAAAACTAAAACGAGATTCGTATCTTCAAATTTCCCGCTCTCACGGGGGGTAACAAAAACGTACCTTGACGACATGCTGGGAAATCTAAAATCAAAGACAGACGGTTTCTCTCTAAAGACATAAACATGGCAGAAATCACCGATCTAATTTGGAGGCATCTCAGGATAAACTTAACGAAATCCACGGATGATTAAATTTTTGGAAAATAACTTTTCTATCTTCCGTGCCAGTTTTCAAAATCCAGTAACCAGAAGACATCTTTTCTTCTTCGGCCTAATATGCGTAAATGTTGGCGGTGATGCTGACAGGTTAGCAGTGGTCCAGCTCTGGAGGTTTTTAACTAAAGGTGTTCTGGAGGGTTCTGTAGTCACGAGTGTTGTTGTCAACGCTGACACCAACGGTAAAGCCGTCAATGAAATTCCATCGGGTAGGTGCATTAATTAGGCCATCGTTTATTGGGCTCAGGAAACACAGGAGTGCTATCTTTGTACAGTGTGGGGCGCCACAGGTGTGCAACTGGTAGGTGGAGATGACCGCTCGAAAGCATATGGCCAGGCGACGTTCATTAAGCAAGCCTGAACCAATGAGACTTCTTTAAAACCAAAGTTGTGATGGTTAATTAGGCCAAAAGCTTTGGTGGAGTCACTGGAGGTGAGAACCACAGAGGTCTTGCGTCTCTCTTAGTTGCGATGAAGTCCAAGAAGCTGATGAGGCAGAGGGTGGTAGAGACGGTCTTCACATAGCCAAATACTTGAGATTTTATGGACCTTGCAATGTATGTGTGCGCGCCTAATCAAATACCGAATTTTTTCAAGCAGTGAGTTGAGAATTGAGTTGATGGCAACAGATCGTAACTCACGGAGAGATTGTGGGTATGTTGACTGGCACTAGGAAAACGTGATTAGCCATCGATAAATGAGACATTTTGATTGATGGAAGGAGGTACTGGTGATGAAGTATAAGGGTCATGCGAGCTTTAGGGGGAATTTCTTATAAAGTGTGTAGTAAAAGCTTTATACCTGAGGCCGTGTTAGCCATCTGGCGACTTGTATTCTTGTACCGAATCGGTGGGTGTCGGTGCTGGAAGGTAGGAAGAGAGGTGGGTGGTGTCAGGGTGAGGAAGTCACCGACAAACGATCCCAAAATGATCAGTAATAAGGTTAAACCGCTTATTCATTGGAGAGGCGAGTGTCGCTGGGAAGAGAAGGGAGTATCTCATCCAGACTGTTCAACTCCTTCAGTTCATAACACCGGCTAATGTCAGTGTGTTCCGGGTGTTGTAGTTTGGTGTGGGTAAAAAGATGTCTTCCCTGTGCGGGTGTATTACGAGTGTGTATGTGGTGGTGGGTTATGTGATGTGGTTTGTGAGGATTGGCGTGGTGTATTAAGTGGTCCTGTGATTTTAATGTCGTGTAATGGATGCTATTATAACTAACGCTGTGGCGTGACGAGTGTTGTGTGGCGTGTGGGTGTTGCCGTGACGCGTCGTGAGGCGTTTCTGTGAAGTGTTGTGTAATGTGATGCGTGATGATCAAGGGTGTTGCAGTACTGCTGTACAAGAGTACTACAAACAGCAACATATCACTGGGTCCTTCCGAGGTTGTTTGTGATAGCTGAAGAGCAAGCAGATGACTTAAGGAGAAAAATACAAATAACGTCAGACGTGAATTTTGTGCAAAGAGATTGACGAAGTCTGTTCTTTAACGTACCCATGGTGCTGCTTATAGTTACTCAGCCTGGCAAATCGTTCCATATGTTAACAATCCTGCTGAAGAGGAAAACTTTGCTTCATTCAATCAGAACGTTTGCCAAGGTGTTTGCATCGTGTCACACGTGAAGTCAGACAAAGCAAACCTTAAAAGCGTTGCTTAAATCGGGATTATCTGAGCCTTTGATAATTCTGAATATCTGTGTCAAATCACCTCTTAACCTACCTTTTCTTTTCAAGTTAAATAAGTTGTTTAACTGTCTCTCACAGGATTTGTCACAGTCAAGGAATCATTTTGGTAGCTTGCCTCGATATTCTTTCTATATTGCCTTTTTCTTCTTTTAAGTGTCTAAAACCGAATACATATATAGGGGCGCACCTGTGAACTGTAAGAGTGAGGATTAGTTTCTTAAACCTGAATTCGATTGTCATTACTATGAAGCACAGAATTTTTTTCGTTTTTATTTATTTTTCTTTTTTTACTGCTTCAATGCCCTGCTTACTTGTCTCTTGCGGCTGAACAGAGTTCCTAATGTAGTGTGTCTTCTCGTTTTAACTTCTGATTTGTAAAACTCTGCATTAATCAGTCTCGAAATTCAATTGCCACCTGCAAGCTCAGTCCATTAGCATGTCTACGTTAGTGTGCAGCACTACACGTTCAATTTATCTATAGCTTTATTAATGCACTGCAACCCAGGTGTTGTTCTGACGTGCTGTTGTACTGTAACCCAGGTGTTGTTCTGACAAGCTGTTGTACTGTAACCCAGGTGTTGTTCTGACGTGTTGCTGCACGGTAACAGGTGTTCTGATGCGTTGTGATGTGATGTATGTTGTGCTCTGGTGCAAGGTGGAGGCATTGTTGTGTAGGTAAGTATCGATCGTGGGTACTGGTGGCCTCACCAAGGTCGGGCCTTTATTCCGAAGTCTTTGTATGATCACAGGCGCCAGGCGGTTCCTAAATATTACGCTGTTCCCCCTAATGTTTGCGCAACATCTGTTCCTCACTGGATTCACGTCACACAACCTCCCTCGCAGCAACAGATGATTTTCCGCCTTAGGGCTCGGAATTACGCCTTCTGGTACCGTTTCGTGTGTGTATTATGCTGCCTTTCTTGTGTGTGCTTTCCGATGACCAACAGTTTTAGAGCTTTTAGCCAGTCTCAATAATGCGGGGGTTTAATCACCTGAGCACGACGACACAGCCCTTGAGCATATGGTGGGACTTTTGGGTATAGAAAGGCCCGTCCTATGACCAGACCCTTCAAGTGTCATGTCACAGGTCACACAGTCGTTCCTAAGGATCGTAACGTCGGAATCAAGGTTCGAACCGTCGTGCTCAAGGGTCGTACCGTCGTGCTCAAGGGTCATACCGTCGTCATGACCATAAGTTTACACACAAATGTAAGCGGTAAAGGACCTGCGGACATCACTTAACTCATCAGTTTCTTCCAGTGTTATGTGGTTGTGTCAGCACACAACAACATTCTAGCCGGGAAAGAGAACAATAGCTTTATGAACTGTGTTGTTTTGTTTCTTTGGTCTGAAAAGTTTTCAGTTTTCAGACTTTTCATCTTCGCAGCTGCTTTGCTGAGTTCAACATATTTGAGGTCATAAGACGTTATTAAGTCCACATCTCCGACGACTCCTTCTGGAGTCCTGATTCTGTCCTGTACTTGGTGCGCGAAGATATCTTCTCTCCATTGTGACATGTACGCTAACAACGAGTTTCTCACATCAATAACAAAGCGGTCACCTTTCACTCTAACAGCTTTAAACAACCTGACTTTCTCCTGTGGTTGCAAAACACATAACTCAAATCATTCCACATCAAACCCTAATTCAGCCAGAAGTTCCCGTATGTCTGACAAACGTAATTTTCTCAATTTCAGTCACAGGCGTCATGCCTAGAGACTTAGTCGGGCAGGATATTTTTTCGACCCATAGCGGCGTAACACCCACGCCCTCCACCGTTCTAACGTTTCTCAACTACCTTCCAATTTTGACGCACCACAACCCCAAACCTGACACCTGGGAGTTCACGTAACCCACGGTTACGCAAGCGTCCTCCAATAGTTCCACGAAAATCTTTGAAAAAAAAAAATAAGTAAACAAAAAACTTCTGGAAGCCTAGTGGTTCATAATGTATAAACGGAGCTCGTTTAACTTGAGCTTAGCTAATGGTTGCCACAAAGCTGCTCATGAACCAATAATATTTGTGCATTAGGAAGAAAGTGAGGACACAATGGATGTATAAGATCGACGTTCCAGAACACATTACATATCACTTGCTGCTACATACTAGTCGAGGAACTCTGCAGTTTCATAGACTTAAAAAAAGGTTGAAAAACACTGCAGGTACCGTATGTCAATGAACGTAAAAGGAATTTCCAAAACGCTCTTGATTACTGGAATGAAGCTGGTTCCATTACAGCCTCCTCTGCGGACAGACCAGCAGGGTAGTGCGACATTCTTTTTTTCTTTGCTTCTTGTAATCTCGAACGCTCTGGTTACAGACGAAAGTTCTCAATGATCGATTCCAGGCTTCAGATGAAACAAAAACAGAGGCTACGAAGTTAGGTAAGTAAAGATTGATGAAATATAATCTAAGAAGTTCGGAAATAACGGAAAACTTGACTGTCTAATGGGGCAGGTTCGTAGCTCCTGGGAACGGCATGAGAAGGTGAGGAGTTCCAAAGCTTAGTGGTGCAAAGAAACATACGTTACGACAACCCACCCTTCAGTGTCAGAGGAATGTGGAGACTCGTTTCGGGCATTCTTCCTCTTTAAGAGAGTTTGCTCTCGAATCCCCGTAGGAAGATTACTGAATTATGTTTTATGTAATACCATTGTAAAGTTAGGTATGTGACGAGAATGTTACAAATCTTTTTTTAAATTTGTTGATCGACATGTAGATATGAAGTAACTGGTTCCAGTGGCGCAGCTATCAATGAAGCTGAGCCTGAAGCAGCTTCAGGCCTGTCACATATGTTTTTCATGTGGCCTCTCCGAATTCCGACGGGGGACTAAGTACTTATGATGACCGCTTTGGAAGCACCTAGTACGTACATGACGACGTGAGTCAAGTTGGTTGTGGCATGGAGGGGAGTTAGGCTGGGGTGTGAGGGTGATGGAGAGGCGCTGGAGTCGTCTGTGCTCTCATGGACTGCTTTTTTCAACATCGTTGGCCTTTAAGGTGTGTAAATTTTGCACTGGTTATCGCTGGTTATCATTTGTCTTTTTCTTTTTTTCTTTTTAGAAATATATGCATTCCTGAGTGTTTTTTACTCCCAGAGAGGATGGTCAGTTTAAATTCACAGATTAATATTAATGATCCTGCCTGGGGCCTGTACTGGGTATTATTTAAAAAGTCAGTTCCAGATATCTGCAACATTAAGTTGCCAACGCCACGCAGTAATCAACGTGACGGAGCGGCATGTCGAGTGGTCCTTTGAAAGGCTGAGGTAAACAAGCAGCCAATTCTTTGGGGTCTATAAAAGTGGGAAAGAAAACCAGTGTTGTGGTGTGAGGCAAGAAGGTCAAACTTTTGAGGTCAGAGAGGTCGAGGCAATACCCGTGCTGTTTTAGACTCGACTCCATCAAATGAGTAATATAGAGCTGGAAGCTCATAAAGACGTGAGAACACAGTACTTCATATAAAGACAGCTCAGTTCTATGAATTTACGTAGACAATTTTCTGAAAAGAATCTTTGTAGTTCCTAGCTTAACTATTTTGTTAAACAATTAAATCTAGATGTTACCGTCATACTAAGTATGTCTTTATTGGCTTGAATAATTACTGAGCCATCAAAGGAGAGAGGAGGGGATATAATGGGGTTTAGAAAGATGAGAATAACAGGTTCTGTTCTAGAGGCACTGGGCTACTGTGATTACATCACTCCCACTAAGATACCCTGCCCAAATCTGTGTGTACAGAGGAAGTTGTAACGAGACGAGACATAAATCCAGCAGGAGAGGAGGGAACGGATTTGAAAGTAAGTGGAGGAATGCAGTGTTGAGTCATCAGCGTATGATTGTTTTTGGTTACTGGCTGAGGAAATAACTGATAAAAACGAGGAGCGCTTTACATAAGGAAGAACCTTGAGGGACACCGTTATTAAAAGTGAACGAAAGATTGCTTGATATCTGAACAGTTAAGGAGACAGACCAGTCACAGACAGACCAGAATGAAAGAGGAAAGCCAGATGACGGAGGGAAGGCAGCTCGGGTATCAGGCCTCAGTGTCACATCCTAACCAAAGTTTTCGATACATCAACGGCTACAAAACTGGATTCGCCAGGTCACTAAATAAAAATGTCGTGATCAATTTAGCCTCTTGAGCACAACGGTAAGACTACATGCTAAAGTGGTTCACAAAGAGATATGGAGGCTTTACGTTCGTCCATGGTTACGGATGGGCTACACCACGAACTACCCATAAAGTTCGACCAAGCCTGCTGATAAGTAATTCAACACGGTGAGTACATTAACACGGGGACTCATCCAGCCGTTTAACTTCAACTTTCTCCATCACACGGAACTCTAACCTCCACGTGCACTGCGCAACCTGAACACGACCGTTAACACGTGACACGCTCTTTCACCACGTACGCTAACAGAATTCACTTCATATTTTGACAAATATATAACGAATATATTTTACAGATCATTCCGAAACAAGATATATATATATATATATATATATATATATATATATATATATATATATATATATATATATATATATATATATATATTCTTAGAAAGAACGTTATTCCTTTTCAATACGACGGTACGACCCTTGTTGTGATGTCCTTTATAATCTGAGAGTAAAGACGACAAATTCCATAATGATTATCTTTATTATTACTTTTTTTCTTTTATCGTTGTTGTTATTACTATCATTATATCATCATTATCATTTCTTACTACTTCTTCCTCATGGCAAGTTCCCACCACACCAGCCTCCCGGGGTCAGACCTCTGGAAGGGTCGGGAGATCATAACCCCTGGAGAGGAGGAATCTGGTGGACCAACAGGGATGGGGTCAGGGGCTACCTCACCTCGCACGCGTCTCCAGCCATGACTGAGGCGTGGCGTGGAGCACCGACCAGCAAGTCATTATCAAATGACGTAAGGCACTCTACACCGACCTACATTATACTGGTCGACGACATATCCTCTGGTCTGTCCTCACGTGTGCAGAGCTCCGACGTCATTCTCAAGATTGGAGTCAAAGTCGATTTCCGTTTTAAAACTTAATAAAAAAAAAAAAAGGATCCCATCTACAACATGGTGAGGTGGCTGCATATATATATATATATATATATATATATATATATATATATATATATATATATATATATATATATATATATATATATATGATAACCACATATACTTTAACCTTCTGAGCAGGACGGAAGCATTATACCGTGTCCTGCTCAAGAGGTTAATGGACAGAGGAAATGTTTGGTTATCTGAGGCAGCAGCTCTCCACACACACACATACCACACTCGCCGGAACACACACACACAGGTACCACGAACCCCGGGTCGACGCCATATATCATATACGTTCTGATCTCCCGTGACCATCTGTCATCTGCATGTCTTCATCCCTATGTACTTCATCCAAGGGAGTTTGTCTTCATGGTAAGTGGCACTTGTCTACCACACTACGACCTGAGTCAGTTTTGGACTGCATGGCTTCGTGTGTGTGTGTGTGTGTGTGTACCATTCCCGTCTACCTGAAGTTAGTTTCGTAGGCTCGTCTCTAACCATCTCAAATGCCTGTTCCGACTTCTAATAAACCAATCTGTTTCTGTGCATCGTCCGCACTTCCTGAACAGTTGTGAGGAATTAGCGTCTTCGTCTGCAGCCCAGCAGCATATCCTGTACCCAGGATGATCAGGTACACTAGAATGGGATCATGACAACTCCGCTTATGAACATTTCTCTGGGGATATCCATGAGACTTCCTTCTTGAACATTTCTCTGGGGTTCTACACATCTCTCTCTTGAACATTTCCAGGAAGCAGTACATAACATTTCTCTAAGGGTTCTACGTGACACTTCCTTCTTGAACATTTCTGTGGGGGGTTTCCTCCATGCTTCAAAATCCACTAAGTAATAGTTAGAAAAGTCTCACTCTGTAATAATTGTAGCTCTATTGTCTACTGGTCTCAGTATACAGGTTTTGTCTCGTATGTCTCTCTGAAATGGAAGTATATTCTTGCCCTAAGTACAGCTTGTGAATTGTAGTTTGAAACTCCAATGGAAACGATTAATTTCATCGAGAGACAGGGAGAGACTGTGTTTCAGCAATATCTAATTCAACCAGATTACTGCTTCCCCAGTCTGAGACGCCGCATTTTTCTAACATCATTTCCTGTATCGATCTCGCTGGTGCAGTGCTTCGTGTATGCGTTCCGGTGAGTGGAGACACTTTTTTTCCCCCTCAACTCTGTTGTGGGTCACTTATTTCTCTGACTCAGTTCGAGAAGGAGTTTCGTGGATCGTTTTTTTTCTTTTCAATGGATACTGTATGGTCATATATGTATATATATATATATATATATATATATATATATATATATATATATATATATATATATATATATATTCTTTCTCTTTCTTTTAAACTTCGCCATTTCCCGCGTTAGCGAGGTAGCGCTAAGAACAGAGGACTGGGCCTTTTTTGGAATATCCTCACCTGGCCCCCTCTGTTCCTTCTTTTGGAAAATTTAAAAAAAAAAAAAAACGAGAGGGGAGGATTTCCAGCCCCCCGCTCCCTCCCCTTTTAGTCGCCTTCTACGACACGCAGGGAATACGTGGGAAGTATTCTTAATCCCCTATCCCCAGGGATACACACACATATATATATATATATATATATATATATATATATATATATATATATATATATATATATATATAGTAGTCATCATTAGCTTCGTGTGTCATATTTGGATGGTTCGTCTCTCTACTGGAATCTTCCATGAAGACCAGGTATGCACTATCATTATGGTCCTCAAACATCATCACATCACCTGACCTGAGTCATCAGTCGTGGATCATTCACGTGTTCGGCAGATGATGTGGGAAGGTCTATACCATTCGTCTTGTGTCAAGGGACTTCATGCGAATATTTCTTTTCCCGGAACAAACTGAAACATCCTGGGGAAACCGAGCCGCCTCTGTGCTAACTACCTGAAGTCGTTGTAGGTAAGGTCGTTATGGTCGCTACAGCGGATGTCGTATATGAGGATAGGGGAACGACACTCCCCACTTCCAACCTACACTGGGCGCAGGTGCGACCTCTGTTGTTTCCGCTCTGAACTTATTAGCATCACACACGTCTACATAGAAACAAAATACTGTATGCAAAATCTGAAATGCAGATGAATGTTTATGGCATACATTCCATGACAATCTTCATTTATCATCATCATTAACAACTTAAAATACTACACAACTCCATTATTATGTACGACGGTACGACCCTTGAACACGGTGGTACGACCCATGGTCACGACAATACGACCCTTGAGCACGACAGTACAACCCTTGAGCAAGACAGTGCGACCCTTGCGCACGACGGTAAGAGCCTATAGTAATGATAGCCTGGTCTCTGACCTGATCTTTATGGGTCGTACCGTCCTACTGTAGGAAGTAAGTCCGAATAGACAAAGACCATCTTCGGAAACATAAGGTTCCATAGAGCTGACAGATCTGCCTTCCTGTACCAGTATACAACAAGGAACTGTTCATGATAAGAGACGATCCCAGGTCCTGATACGAACACCCCTTCCTCCCCTACATACGTAATCGCCACGTCTCCCTAACGCCACGGGAAATAATAACACGTGAAATACGACCGGAAGTACGCTTTCCACTGACATGATTGAAATTTCACCGTCCGTACTGTGGATCTGTTAATCATACCCCTCGACCCTCTGTAAGTCTGTGGGTGAGACTACACGGTGCCAGCCACTATGATAACTAACGCACTGGATGATGGGAAAATCGAATCTTACAAAACGAAAGGTAATAGTAATTCCGTCTGTCTGTACTGTGCAATATCCGTCTATATCTTCTACACAATATAGTTCCGTCTATCACTTCTGTACATTATATTCCACTCTGTCTGTTACTTTTGCAGTGCACTCCCATCACTCTGGTCCACACAATACACTTCCGTCTAATTATACTTTACAATGCATTCACGTCTAAATTCGACTGCGCTGTAAGCGGACGCCATCAACAATGCTGCAGGCGATCCGTGTCTGTCTTTCTGTCTGTGTCTGTCTATCTGTCTGTTTGAGGTGCCAACACGGAGCAGGTTTCATTTCCTAGCTATACGTGAGCCGCACTTCCGAAAAAAAAAAATAATAATGAACTCGGCCAGGCTTCCGCTGATAATGTCACGTCTCAAGACTCTTGGACCACAGCTTTCGCAAGCAGTGGTTACATGATTTCATTTGCGATTCGATTCTCTTCTAATGTGGCAGATTTTTTTTTTTTTTAGCTCTCGCCTCAGACAAAGGAAGGCCCTCAGCCTCAGATCTGACGTTCTTGGCATAGTTTTCGTTGTTTATCTTTTGGGTAGGAAAGAGTGACTCCTGAGCACAACGGTACGGCTCTTGAGCATGGTACGGCCCTTGAGCACACTGGTATGATGGCCCTTAGGTCTAACAGCCTGGCCTTTGACCTGTCCTTGAAGGGTCAGATCAAAGGCCGCACCAGCATGGTCAAGGGGTTAACCTGACTTTCACAACTCAAATTCCGGTGCGCAATTCAAGCAACGGGACGGTCTACCACTGTTAGGTTTAACACTAACCTCCACCTGCACTACATCTACCCACCAAAGCTCACTGGTGGGTTCAACATTCATTTTGTACTGCATCCAACATTTGCAGGTAATGAGTTATCACTCCCCCAATTACCACAGGTACCTTTTTTTCAACTTATCTTCACTACATTAAAATCGTTAAATACGAACATTAAACGAGTTAAACCTGTACCATACACTATCACATGCAATCCATGTAAACAATGTAACCCCAAGATTCGAACCTGGATTAAGTATTCGACAGCTTGTTCACGAGTACACATATTCATATATAACATTCCATGTGTAGTTTTTTCTCCCACGTACCGAAGAAGCTAATAAGAAGTAAGTTACCAGGCAAGGGAATAACTGTCACTACCCATACATAACAGTGTGCACGTGACACTTCCCTGCCACATTACACTGCATCACTATACTGACGACATTACAATGCATCACTAAACTGACAGCAGTATGCTGCATCACCATACTAACAACAGCATATCATATCACCATACTGACAACACTACACTGCATCATAAACATACAGCAGTATGTTGCATCACCATACTGACAACAGTATACTGAATCACTGTACTGACAACAAAATATTATACAAACCATACTGACAGCAATATGCTGCCTCACCAGATGCAACTGCATACTGATAGTAAACTGCAGCATTCAGTCACATTAGACAAACAAATTCTGATCAGAAGCGACGAATCTCGGACAGGATCGTACGCCTGACTCATGATGCAATTCCAAAGTCTTACCGCTCACACCGTGCATTACCTACTCTGTTCAATGCATAACGGACACAGCGTTGTGTGGTAGGGTAGGTATAAAGGAGGAGGGAGACGAATTTTGGCCTCAGGGCAAAGCAACACACCAGATGCAGCACTCACACTACAGCATGAGCAGCAGCAGCAGATGCAACACTTTTACTTTTCGTGCCATCTGTTCGTCGAGCACTCCCCCCCCATGCAACTTGCTCAACACAGCCACTCCCACCAACACCTTCACAGTCACACGAGTCTCCTTACGTAATAATATAAAGACCCACAACACCTGAATAATATCAACTGGTGAGGGAGAGGTAATTCAGTAATGACAAACGTGATGATATTGTGTGTAGCATAACAAGCAGATCCTTAACTGACGTTCCAGTTGACGTAAAACTAACGGGATGTCAACAATTTCGAGCTGTAATTATTACGGTACAGTAAAGGAGGAAACATACGACACAGGCCTTCCTGCCCGGCCATTTAAAGATGGACGGTTGATCATATATCAAACGCTCATATCCAACGTCCCCCCCTCACTGCTTCGTCATTTGTAAGTTTATATGTTTAACAAGGAAGCATGTTGGAAGAAACGCATTTATCCCTGAATGTTTCGTCAATTGTGGACATCATGTTTCTTAAATACAGAGGGGACTCATGGTATTTCAGAGATGGCGACGGTTCCGTCTTGAGGGCGAGAGGAAGGCTGCTGGGCCCTGAGCACCGTCACATGCCCTGTTAAGGCCGCGCCACATCAGGCCGGCCCGTCAATCCTCCCACCGCTTATCTGACGGAATTCAGTTTTACGCAACTCTCTACCTTGTAGGGCAGCCAGGTGTGCCGAGAGGCCAACCATCCGCAGTCAACCTAGTGTAGCGCCTGTGTATATCCTCTGTGTGTCAAGCGTACCAGCCTAGCTACGATGAGAGGGTTACGTGTCCGGGACCGCCGTGCGCGGCCTCCGACACCCTGACTAAGCAGACAAGCTACGTGACCACTTGGTCATCACACACCGAGCTGCGGGATACACAATAAGGGAAGGTCTCAGACCAAGCTGTGAAGGTAGAAGACCTACGAAAGCAACGGTAGGTATGCGTAAGGTAAGGTATGGTCCGACTGTAAGGCTGTGGGGGGTTAGACAGCTTCCGATACCATCGTTGAGACTTGAGTAAGGCAAGGTAAAGTAAAGTAAGGTAGAGTAAAGCAAGGTATGGTAGGGTAAGGTAATTATGCTGAGAGAGGTTGCTGGAGGCCCGCGACCCTTGCCCATGGAAATATCAGATACTGTTATTTCCTGACGAAGGAAATCAGTCTCCCACAACAGCTAACGCGAGTGTAAACACCGAGTAAAGCAGCTCGGTAATTCTGGGTGTTGTTGACTCCCAGCGCCTGGAAAACAACCTTGACATTGGAAACTTTGCTCTGAACTTGGAGGCTTCCACCCCCCGACCTTCCTCAAGTTACACCATAACCACACCAGAAGTAGTGGTGCAAGGTTAGGTTTTCTGTGTCCCTGAAACTCTGGCCTTCTGTAATGACCAAGACATTGGAGGTGACTGACTGTTTATTACTCACAGGTTAAGGCTCAATGTGGTCTACAATGTGTTTGCTGTATACTGCATTACGTTTGTTTTTTCGTTACATAATACGCCCTCAGACGTACGCCAAGTTAACTCTCATAACGTCACTTTGTGTCTGAATGTTACAATGTATGCTACAGTTATGCTGCATACGAAGTTACTAATTGTATTCTGATATACTGCTACTATGTATCACAGTTACGCTATGCTTCGTTGTCGTGTTATATTGTAGTATGCCCTTATACCGTACTACAATAACTCTTACGCTGAATTATGGTGAGCTGGGGTTATGACACACTGCTGTAACATTCAAATATAATTTTCGATACAGTACATTACACAATAACTACGCCAGCACTCAAACATGAGCATGAAGGACACCAGACCTCTATACATGATAACAAAATCACTTGGAGCTGTAGCAATGCGAAGCGGCCATACTATGTCCTTGACCTCTGACCTCTGGAGACTGACCTTGAACCTTAAGGTCGTGAGAACAACGGTACGGTTCTTGAGCTCAGTTATATGGTGTGAACTCTGAACTGATCCTTACGAGCCGGGTCGAAGGCCACACCCATCATAAGCTGGATGTACTGTCCTTGACCTCTGACCTTTGCCTTGACCCTTGAACTTCGCTCAGGGATCTAAACATCGTAAATACAAGCGCCTGCCATGACTCTGCTACCGAGTGTTGGACTGGACAGTTCAGCAGGCGAGTTGCTTGTGCAGTCTATATGCCTTCCCTCACAACAACGCTGTCATGACTCTACCAACATGAATATCTCAAGACTGGTGTATAAAGCAACAAAATTACATACTAAAAATGAACATTACATACTAAAAATCAGAGCATATGACAGATCAGCAAGTGGACATGCACAGCTATGAACAACGTCTTACAAACATACCTGAGAAAAAAGAAAATATAACTAAAAAAAAAAAGTGGTTGGCTCGTTTTCTTTCATCCAAGTCAAACCATTCGTGAGTCTTCACGACTCATGAATACTGCCAGGCAAAAATTGACCGCTTGAGCACGATGGTACCACACCTGGAACACGACAGTACGCCCCTAAGGTATGAATGGCCTGGCCTTTTGACCTGACGCTTAAGATTCGGGTCAAAGATCACGCCATCATACCCAGGAGTCAGATAGTACTGGTCAAAGGTCGTACCTTTATACTCACGAGTTACATCAATGTGGTCAAGGGTCGTATCTTCGTACTGACGAGTATATCAGTGTGGTCAAGGGTCGTCTTCTCGTATTCAGACGTCATTCCAGTGAGTTCAAGGGTACACAGTACTGGGGAAGGACAAATAACTGGAAACCTGATAGTCCATGATGAGGTTCTTTGCTGCAGGACAGCAATAATATCCTAAATTTCATGTCAACTGTGGTAGAGGCAGGTTGTGGTAGAAGTAGAGCGAAATGAGCACCTCTCATCCACCACTGCCACTGGCATGACAGCTGGCAGGAAAATAGCCGAGAAGGACTACCATGTAGTACGTAAGGGAATACTGACACGGAAATTCTTTACAACTAAAAGATCGCAGTGTCGTAACCAAAGGTCGTAACGTTGTGCTCATGGGTTGTAAGGCACTGGCAGGTAATGTCCAACACAGAGAAAAACTCCAATCGTGTTTTGGTTCACTTGTTTCTGGAGAACCGTCGTACTCAGGGTATAAATGCATGACACCAGTACTTATGGTATACTATGATGACGCCTCACTACAGAATTCAGATTTCATAAAGTTTATCCTCAAGAGAAGAGACATCCACATCCACACAACAAGAGGCGCCTGCAGTACAAATCGAGTTCACTTAACATCAACGAACGGTTCAAGTCCTAACTAAAATAGATGATAGCTATCCATTAGTCTTCTTGAGAGTGGCCAGGTAATTCCACTGCACCTGCATATCGTCCTCTGTAGTTTGTCCCGACAAAATACTTCGTTTAGCGGTCTGTGCAATCTGCCTTGTGGTCAGGCTATACTTTTTGCATCGACATTTTAGAAAAATGTTGTTGAAATACTGATCACATCACGTACGGCAACATTACGGAATGTACTACAGTCCTGATTACCCCTTGAACACGACCCTTTGGGTATGACAGCGTTACGTCTAGCCAGATCCTCAAGGGATAGAGGTCAAAGACCAGGTTACAATAACCCAAGGGTCGTACCGTCATGCCACACACACACACACACACACACACACACACACACATACATCCGTGAGGTAACGTGAAGCAGACCCGGCAGTCTGCAAGTCTTCAGTGATGCCTAGTTAAAAGGCTGGGATTGTGTGGAGAGATTCGCCAGGTCTGAGGCTGCTACGGGACCTTGTCATATAACGGCCCGTTCCCCGGGCGCCCGGGTCTTATTTCTTGGTTCTGGTGTGACAATGTATAGCACAGATCGTGTGTGTGTGTGTGTGTGTGTGTGTGTGTGTGTGTGTGTGTGTGTGTGTGTGCGCGCGCGCGCGCAAGCGCGTCTGTTGAGAAAGGGTGATAAACAGGACTTTATCTTATCAAAGACTGTGGTACCGGTCCCAGGCTACCCAGCCAGCACCCTCACCTGTGCTGACAATACCAGGCTCCAACCACACTTCACCACGACTAGGCAACTCCAGTCTCTCTCCACCATTCATTCCATTCCTCTCACTCCACTCTCGAACACTCGTGACCACCTCCAGTTTCTCACCATCACTCCGGCCCTTCATTTGCGAACATCCAGTCTCTCCACACCACTACTTTCCTTCCTCCCCCCCACTTTCCAACACTACTGACCACCTACAGCCTCTCCACAACCGTCCCTCTGTTCTCCAACACTGGTGACCACCTCCACTTTCTCCAAACCCCTCCCTCCACTCTCCAATAGTGGTGACCACCTCCATTTTCTCCACATCCCTCCCTCCACTCTCCAAGACTGGTGACCACCACCAGTCTCTCCACATCCGTCCCTCCACTTTCCAACACCACTGACCATACCTCTTGTTTTTCCTCACCATCACTGCTACCACTCCCTTCATCAACTATTTTTCATATTGGTCACCACCTGGCTTCACCTGGCCTTGCATGACGAGGAGGAGAAAGGGCAACAAAATAAAGAGAAGCGTCATGAAATTTAACTCGAAGACGGAGGGATTATATAACAGCGAGATGGAGGACGGATAAAAGAGTGTTGAAGCAAGATGGATGAGACAGTATACCATCCCACCAAAAAAAAAGATGTGCCGTATCCGCTGTGGTAAGCATACTGCGACGACACTGACTAATCTTCTTACTCACAGCATGCTGTGCGGTGGTGTTTGTGTCACACTGCACACAACAAGGCTGTGGTCACCGCTCGACTCCGCCCTGACCCGCGCGGCAAACAAAGGCGTCTCGCCATCTCGCTACCAAACCCAGGGAACACACAACAACTGGGCGTCCCCTGCTCATCGCCATCCACGGGGTTCGGGGCCGAGGATCCAAGGGCTGCGAGAGTAATTCTAACGAAGGGAAGCTGAAATCTGATCCTTGACCAGGATACATAAGAATAGCGTTAATTATAACTATCGTCTAAACTCAGCAGTTTTAAATGGCGCCCGGCACCATCTTAACACCCTCCATGTTTGGACTGCTGGTCTCATTTTCTCTTCCATTAAAGCTATGCTACTGGGTTATACTTAAAACCCTTTCACTACATACACCACACACCCACGTATCTTCTAATTCATTTCTTGTCTTCCCATTCTTCTTACCTTCCCATTATCTTATTACCCATCATTCTCTTCCCATTCTTATTTCCTTCCCCTTTTCTAATTACCCATCATTCTCTTCCTATCATTCGCACCTTCCCCTTTTCTAATTACACATAATTCTAACAGTTACGACCTGACCTGACCTGACCTTTCTTTTCAAAAAGCAAGTACCCCCTTCTCCTCACACGCTCTTGTATTATCATCTTTCTTCTTTTCTTTCTTCTCTCTTTGTTTATTAAGAGACTTGTCCCTGATGAGGGCATTCCTTTGGTGCACGGAGCCTCCAACATAAAGGAGAGAACATTCAATGTTCTGTTTGCCGAACGTGCTCAACTGAATATTCTCGTGACACAAAAGGGTTACAACGGGCTTTGACACTACTTCATCTCCAGAGAAACACTAGAGAAAGTTTGGCCGGTTCTTAGTAAAAGTGGACAAAATGGCCCACAATCAACATAGGTGCCGTCTGGTTGATGTATTCGACCAAGAGCTTCCTCACTGTTGAGACAGATTCTGCTATCTCACAAGCCATCCACGATGTGTCCACACTCCATCATCATCCGCCGGGAGAGTGGTGTTTTGTCAGAGCCAGGAGAGCAAGTCCACCGTCATCACCACTACCACAGGACCTTGTCTCCATCATTACACAACAGGAAATATACCGTGACACGGCAGCCACTAGCCAGAAGACGTGCCGCAATATAGGCGCTCTTCATTTTGCTCTGCACACATTCCTTTCTCCTACGTTCCTCCTGCGACCGCCACATTCTAACTCGCGTTCTAACGACAGCAACGTCACTCTTGCTTTACTATCCTGTCTCCATCAATAAAGATATGGACGATACTACATACCATGTCCTCCAGCAGATAACTTTTTTCACAGACCAAACAGGTCGTTTGTTATCTGTCTGTCCCTTGTACCCTAACTCCTCATAGACCACCTGTCCCATATACTCCAACTCTTCCAGTACAGGCATCTTCTGGCCCTCGTTAATCCTGGATTCCAATCTCTCCCTTACTATGATCAATACATAAAAAATAGAAAAAATACCACAAATATGTAAAAAAAATAAAAAATCCAATGAGTATGTAGCGATAATGTCACAGGTTACTTAGACAGCAAAACGCCATAATTACTTGGTCAAGTGATTAATGTGGCGAGAGGCAATGAGGTCAGTCTTTACATCAACCTCAGCGGTAAACAAAGCTAAGCTTCACCACCTCAACGCACAGCACTCACAACACGGTCATCTTAACACAGAAATAGAGGGATGAAAAGAGTCCATAAATAATAGAAAAGTTTAATAAGGATTACAGGATTATGGAAGCCACTCACACTCACGACACTGGAATGGTAAGGCAATATCATTCTGTATACAAGGTACGTACACACAGGCAAAAGTTACCATCAAAATCAATACCGGACACAATTTGGTCATCTCTTATAAAGTAAGAACTCTGAAACAAGTGTAATTTCTCCAAGTAAAGCCTGATTCCTCCGTTCCCAAGCGCACGAGATGCGTCTAGAGAACAGATTGATCTCATAACGATACAGGTATTTTTAGACACGACTGAAGCACAGGTCTGGAAAAAATGAGATCGTACCCAACCCTACGTGTGTACCCTAGGCTGATAACGGGGGACTGTCCTCCACCCCGGTAGCTTGGCGTGCAGAGCAGGTTACCCAGGTAAGGGCGGCAGGGCTGTGTTTGGAGAAGGATGATTGAACCTGACTGATTTAGAAGGCCTTTGAGGAAACTTTCATCCTTTTTTTTTTTCCGGTCTAAGAACAGGCGAGGTCTGCCACAGGTGAATTCATATGGGCCAGTAGAGGCTTGATCAGAGATGGCCCTCTGACATACTGTTAACTTTTTCTTTACTAAGAGACGCATTTCATCTTCAGTAGATTTAATTCTCACATTCTACCGACCTTCCATATCTGTGTGTGTGTGTGTGTGTGTGTGTGTGTGTGTGTGTGTGTGTGTGCAGGTTAGGCATAAGGCCCTCACGTGAACCTTGTGCCACAAGAGACCCACTTTCCTTTTATCAATTTTCATATATTCTTGTCGTTGTTCAAAACTCAAGTAACAAACTCATGTCGTAATCCAAGCCATGGCATAAACAGAGCACAAAATACACCTAAAAAGAAAAATAATTAAGGAGTGAAGATTCTTTTTTAGGAAGTGGAAACCCTGCCTTTTACAAATGGTGGAGGACACAGATGTAGAAAAATGAAAATATCAATAGACACGAGAGTTCCCGAGCGACGCTGGGAAAGAAACACATATAACGAGAGCCCAAAAGCGGTGACGCATTGGCTTTTTGTCTTGTATTACGTACGTGGTCGAGGCAAACAAGCAGCCACGTCAAGAAGACGGAGAGAGAGAACCAATTCTGCAGTGTTGGGCAAGTGGGTCAAGTTGTGGTGTCATGTAGGGAATGCTCACCAGTCTCATGACTTTAGCCTTGTCTCCATCAGGTAAGTCTGCAGAGCTACGGGCCTCACCAGATGTGACAGCAGTGTACGCCGTAAAGGGGCGGCTCAGGCCTTTGTGTAGCCAGAACAACTGCTTCATGATAAAAACCTTCGCCTTGTGAACCAGACGACCCCCTAGTTCCTTAAACGAAAGACACCTATTTGTGTAAGGAGGGCTTTCCCAGAGTGATTAGATATTATGGTGATACGTATTTTTAGTGTGATGAAAAGCTTAATTATTGATCCAAGAAAGAAAGAAAATGGGATTTAGTTAACCTCAACTTCAGTAAAAGCAACCACCGGGAAATCATGCCGATATCCTGATATATAAGGGGTAGAAGTGACTGAGATGAGGCACATATCAAGTAATTCAGATGGAGGAGGATTAGGGTCATCAGTTTATGAATAAATCTGGTTAACTGCTGAAGTATGGATATCATTAATACTAAGACAAAAAAAAAAGTAAGAGCGATGGAGACAAGACAGAACCTTCAGGAACACCAGAACTAATAAGGAAAGAGAGTGAGGTTGATCCATCAACAAATAAAGGAGATAAATCGACCTAAGAGGAAATGGGAGAACAGGGTGGAGGAGGAGAGTCAAAAGAGAAGAGTTTGGAGAGAAGACACTGATGCCACACCCTTTCGACAGCTTTCGGGATATCAAGGTCTACAACACAGGATTTCCCCGAACGTCTCTCAGGGAGGACAGATAACCAAACATGGCTACGTCGTCAAACAACAACAAAATCAGCATTGGGACGCCGTCGTATAAGAACGAGAGAGGTTAAAGGGCAGGCAAACTGACGCAGGCGAGGCAGTCAGATAAACGAGAGTGAGTCATCAGCTGGATCGAACTTATCAAACAGCGGTGCAACACACAGTACAGAGTGCTGCTGAGCCACGAGTCTGGCACCACCAGAACCAACAGTGTGAGTGAAACAGTAGATAGGCACTTTCTGAGAGGCGGTTGAGGAGTTTAGAATATAATCAAAGAACGAAAGATGAAACCGGAGGGATATATATATGGCGTTGTTCAGTCATCCATACAGCAGTGAAGGAGTGAGCAAGGGAGTGTTTGGGAAGATAATCAGAGATAAACATCACCAAAGATGTGTCTGACTGTGGTGAATCAGAGGCATCTGTCGACTACATGTAAGGTGGAAGAGTGTTTTAGGAATCTGTCCATGCGCGACACATGCTCCAAGAGGTGCTCCTACCGAAGGTTGTGCATGGTATACTTACCTGTGTAGCGGGAAGACTGCACGATGCGCATGTTACACCATAATCAGACAAGATGATGTCACGCGATCATCAGGAATAATCATGTGACACGACCACCAAACATGGTGATGTCACACGACCGTTACAAAACTACAGGTTACACGACCACCTGACATGATTAATGTCACTCGGCCATCGGATGAGCTGATGTCACACGACCACCGGACATGATACTGGCAGACCTTAAAATATTACGATGACTGAATGACATTCAGACGACGCAATGTCACCTGACACACTTCCAGTTATCCGACAAAATACATAAAACTACAAAAGATAAATATCTATATAAATACACAGGCACCATCGCCAACTGTATCTTTACTGTAAAAGTATTTGCTCTGCCTATGTCACTGCTGGGGAGACTGTATGTCTTGCGTCTCTCCTCATATCACTGCTTATCGATGGGCCGACTCCCCAGCACAGAAGCATGGGCAACAGTATCCCTTAATTCCTGCACATGCGTGACGCTACGGACTGTAAATGTTCATATTGATGGCTCCAGTCACGGATGAAAGTCCACATCAAGGCCGGACCTTAATTGAAATACCGAGAGAATTATGAAAAGGATAAAGAAAAGACAAGGGAAAGTACTTACGAATTTTAGAGAAAGTGAAAATATTGTATTTTGAAATGTGCCCGATCATAGTTATTGGGAAAGACAAGAGAAGGTAGAGAGCTCCAAAGCTCCGACGCGTAGGGAAAGAAACAGTTGTCAAAACGGCCTACCCTTGAGTTGCTGATGGCCACACAATAATCATGTGACGCAGCAGCTTGCCGAGTATTGCGTGGTCTAGCGAATGGTGTGGGCACACCAGCAGCCAACTCTCGGGAGCAAAGACCAAAGTAATACCTACAGAAGAGGGAAAGTGAACCAACACTGCGGCACAGGGCAAGGGGGTCAAGTTTGGAAGTTAGTCTGGGACAGGTTATAAGGGAGATTGCTTTCGACTCAACTCTGTCAAGTAAGGATACAGAGTCAGATCCGCCCAAAATGTGACAGCAGTGCTCCATACAAGGACGAATCAATCCCTTCTACAAACGGAGCAACTCCTCAGAAGAGATATTTCGACATCTAAACCGGACACCCAGTTTCTTAAAGGCAGACGTAGCTATTCCTGCAATGTGGGGTTTCCAGGAAAGAGTGGATGTTACGTCAATGCCAAGTGGGTTCACTGAGTCAAGAGGTTGAATTACAGAACCGTCAAAGAAGAGACGAGAGTTGTGAGGAGTTTTCGTTAGAGAGATGGGTAGAAACTGGGCCTTAGAGGTATTAAACTTAGGATTTTGTCTATCCCACTGAGATATCCTGTCCAAGTCTGAGTTTACTGAGGAAGCTGTGTCAAGATGAGATGCAGATCGAGTGAGAGAAGAGGGAGCAGAATTGAAGGATGTGGATGAATGCAGTGTTGAGTCGTCAGCGTATGTGTGCATCAGATTATTTGCGGAGGATAGGAAATTGTTGCAAAAAATGGAACAGGACAGAACCTTGAGGGACACCGCTGTTGATGGAGAAAAGGAGGGAGGCTGATCCACGACCACAGAGCTAGATCGGCCAGAGAGGAAGTAAATATTGAAGGAGCAAAGTGAGGGAGGGAAGACGAAAGAGGGGAGCTTAGAGATAAGACCCTTGTCAAAAGCCTTAGATATGTCAATATGTAATGAGTGTCTCCTTGTATCGCCTAGATATTGCCACTCACTGGTCCTCGTCACTGACGGACGAAGACTCACGCTGAACATTTCTCTTCTTGCACCTCAACTTTTTACTTACTTTCCTCATCAGTGTTGTATCCATGTGTTACACTGTGCTGTATAATCATCAACGAGCCACACTGTACTGTGCAAGTGTTCACGAGCCACATTGTACTGTACAAGTGTTCATGAGCCACACTGTACTGTGCAAGTGTTCACGAACCACACTGTACTGTGCAAGTGTTCACGAGCCACACTGTACTGTGCAAGTGTTCACGTGCCACACTGTATTGTGTAAGTGTTCACGAGCCACACTGTACTGTGCAAGTGTTCACGAGCCACACTGTACTGTGCAAGTGTTCACGAGCCACACTGTATTGTGTAAGTGTTCACGAGCCACACTGTACTGTGCAAGTGTTCACGAGCCACACTGTACTGTGCAAGTGTTCACGTGCCACACTGTATTGTGTAAGTGTTCACGAGCCACACTGTACTGTGCAAGTATGCAGGAGCCACACAACTGCAGAAGAGGAGTCACTCACCTTCCTGGTCTTGGGCTGACGCTGCAGGTTGCTGCGGCCGTTGATGATGACCGCCTCGCCCTCGAAGACGATGCCTGAAGGAGCAGGTATGACGCCGGGTCTGCTGTCCAGGTAGTCCAGGCCCAGGTCGTCCAGGTCGTCACCGTCTGTGCTGGAGTCCACCCGACCCTCCCACCCGGGCATGATCACGTACCCGGACTCCAGCTGCTGCGAACAAACGCGCACATGTAAGTCTTATAAACACAGACACACAGATATATATATACATATATATATATATATATATATATATATATATATATATATATATATATATATATATATATATATATATACCTTCTACATAAGTAAACATACGTTATCATAATCTCTCATACTCACACTGGTCGATGCATGCAGAAGGTTCCTCCAGTAAGGTCTACGAGGCTTCTATTGTCAACACACTACCAAGGCTGACAAGAGCCTGAGCTAATAAGACAAAGGCAGCAGCTGCTGACAGCCAATCGGTATTGAGGTTAATATTAACTGGATGAGGTACAAACTTGATGGAAGCCGTTGATCTAAATGGCTGGCGACATGTGACAACAAAGGGGACAACATCATTGCCCTTGTGACGCTGTAGGTGGCGGTAAGCCCTAAGACCTTGACCCCTTGAGCACGACAGATATGCTCATCAACATTACCCTTGAGTACGACGGTATGACACTTGAGCATGACGAGCATTTGAACTGATCTTTAAGGGTCAGGCCAAAGGCTTGAGGTCAGGGGGTCAGATATCCACTAATCGTTATCCACGTAATCTACACATCCTTGTTATGGCCAGACGAACACAACCATCAGGGTAAGGTAAGCTCCCAGACCTCAGCTGCCACTTTACGCTTTATACTGACCTCCATCTACTCCTAAACATGTACCCAACACCCATGCTACATTTAAAATGCTTTATCTATACATAGTTAGACTAATAAAGACCTTAGAAATAATACAAAAACTAATTTGAGGGGAAAGATGACCTCTGCAACCATCGTAAGGCATACGCAAAGTAAGAATACATGTGGAACCATCTTAAGGTATACGTAAGAGTCCCCAGACCATGCTGTATGGGAGATAAGACCTCTGAAACCATCGTGACGTGACTGTAAGACATACTGGCTGGTGAACTCACACGAACACCATCTGGGGAATACACCGGAAATACAGGTGTTGTTTCCAACTGAGGCTGATGCTGGTTAAAACCTTGGTATTTCCGAAGTTCCACAGCAGGACATGATGTTTCCCTGAGTCTAGCATCGAATATACCTTACGGAAAGCTTACCTTAGTCTCGGAGGTCTTCTACTATCACAGCTTATTCTGCGTCTTTACCTTCACCTATGTATGCCTTACAATGGTTTCGAAGGTCTATCCCAAAGCTTATTCTGGGTCTTTGCCTCACCCTATGTATGCCTTTAAGATGGTTTCAAAGGTCTTCAACCCTCACAGACTAGTCTGGTACTTTACCTTAACTTACATAGACCTTACAATGGTTACGGATGTCTTCTGCCCCTTCCAACCCACCCAACTGTGTTTAGGGGCTTAGCTTACGTCTACCTTAGGATGATTTCGTTAGTCTTTCACCTCGACACAACAGTGATGCCCAGGAACTGCCCTGATCTGGCACCTGCACATCTAGATCAACGCTCGGGCTACAGGGTAATATATATTCTGCACCAAGCGTCTCAAGTTCACTGTCTCATGGCAGTTACGCAACGGAATTATAACGACTAACCCGAAGGCTGCCGTCTTGAAATACTGAACACAGATTACAGGTCTTGCGAGCTACGCTGCAGAATAACAATGTCCATCGTGCCCGGTGCATCATAAAGTACAGGTCTTCCTCATACATGTGGCAGCACTGTGGCCAGACAGTGATCCCAGTGTACCCTGCCGTATATCACAACACACTCGACGCGCAGCACATTTCGCGTCCCCTGCAAGTGTGTACACACCGGACATCATCATGTCTGCACCACTTCCTGCAACAACTTACGTGGGCGACAGGTCTGCCTTGACCTCTTTAACACATACAGTGCCCAGGGCTGTAGCAACTATAGCTGTGACTCCAACACTCACACACACATACCACCCTCCACCATATACACACTTCGGCATCCAGAACACCATACAAATCCAGGCGAATATAAAGCTGTGACACTATAACACTCACACTACCTTTCACTATACGTAAGTCCATCAATAACACCATACTGAACCTGGCATGAACTGCCACGCTTAGGCCGAGTAGACTAATGCATGTCGCTCATCATAATGAGGAGATTACATACTCTCACATACATCTCTATTCACATGTTTACGTTGGTCTCTGTCAACCACAAGCGACTAGCCAGTGTGTCCATCCACTTCTGCTGTAAAGCCGGAAGTCTGATATAAAACAACCTACGTCAGCCTTTCTTCATAAGAGCCATTGCCGAATGGTACGAAATGAGAATAAACATCTTAGGGCAGTGCAGGTTCGGAGGGAAGTGGGTCAGATATAGCACTATGTACAGCCTCTGGTGTTCTGTGGGGTGACATGTTGGCCATTACCGGAGCCTCGAAGACAACACTCAAGGCTGATGAATGATTAGCCATCCCTCCGACCGGCAGACACAACACCAGTGTAAACAACAAGAGCGTCAGTGTGATGTCTTCAAATGTTGACAATGGAAGTAACAAGGCTCGTCACCTGGATGTACAACAATGGATCAACTCCTCAGTGTTTTGCGTTTGGCTAGGCTTCTCTTGTAACCTGCACAAAGCGAATCTGGGAGACTTTCAACTGTTATCATTAAGAAAACCCTTTAATTTTTTGATCAATACGTATAAAATACTTCTTTAAAACTAGAACACAATGGTCTAAAACCACTGAAAAAAGGGGGAAATCAGTAAACGTGAACAACAACAAACATTACCTTTTAAAACACCAACCATTAAAGACATAAGAATATCATATGCCTGTGACTCCGCATGTCCTGGAGCGCTGCCCTCACTACAGTCTCCCTGGAGTCACAACATAACAACACACCCTTCCATCACTCCTGTCCACCTTATGAAGTCTTAAATAATGCCAAACGAGACTCGTCTTTCATGAACGCTTTTATGCCTTCCGCTGACTTTTCCTTCCTTTATCACCAGTTCTTACACGAAAATATGGGCATAAACAACGATGGAAAGTTATATTTTCAAGATGATAATCTGCATAATAAACTGAGAATGCGTTCAATGAATCCTTTGTTGTCTTCTGGACTCCACTCTCAAGTAAGCACTTATTTACGTTGGTTATTTCTCTCCACTCTCGCTTCATGTTCTTCGAAGAACTAAATTGCCCTCCTAAAAATAAGCTAACTGTAATAAAACTCTGGGGATGAGACAGGAGAGGCAGTAACTGGAAAAGTGTGACTAGCTGGAAATAAGTTTAGCAATAACGTGTTCACGGAACCCTAGCCTCTGTTGTCCCTTGCACCCCACTACTAGCAGGCACTGCTTACGTTGCTCATTACTCTCCCTTTATGTTCCTCGACGAACTGAACTGCTCTTCTAACATCGAACTAATTGTAGTAAATCTCTGAAGGCGGGGCAGCGCAGGGAGTAAGTGGTTGTGTGCGGGCAGCTGGGGGGTAAGGTTTTGTGGTGGGGATTCAACAGGACTGTACACCCTAGCCACCATGCTCCACATTCGCCAAGCTGCCACTAATGAGGTATAACGTCCCTCCAAGTCAGTGTGGTTGTTAGTAGTGCGCTTTCTCCCTCTTATACTAACACTGGTGTTCCTAAGGGCTCTGTTCTCTTGCCTAACCTCCTTCTTTTCTCCATGAATGATCTAATTTTCTCGACATGTAACCCTCCTCAATTTTCCCCAATGATTCCACACTATGTACATCAACTCACTTGTCCTCCCCTCCTCACTCAAGAACTCTTTCCTTCCTCACATCCTTAATTCGAACCTGCGTACCATCCTGGAATGAGGAAGCAGTAACCCGACCACATTCACTGGTGCAGAAAGGCAATTTCTAACTCGAGTCTCTGTCTAATCTCACTGATTTCCAGCTATCCAGTTTCAAATCACCACAATTCACCTCTGCAAAAAACATACACATGATATGCATAACCACATCCCCCGCTTAACCATGCAAACCCAACATAATGGAAAGCACAAAATCCGCTTCCAATATTTTTTTTTTTTTCACAGGGGTCTCACTGAGTACTGCTCACATATCTGGGTGTCAGTCCTCCTCGACCTCTCTCTTAGCCAGAGTGGAATAAAAACCCTTCCTCCTTATCAGCTTGCTAGCTCTCACTCTTCATCTTCCCTTTTTGTCCACCATGATGATACTACCCACTCCGCTCATTGGCTATTTCTCCCCTGGTCACTGCTTTCATGGGCTGTCTGCGTGTTTTCCAGCCACTAAGGCTTGGAGCAGTGGCACATGACAGGAAGCTGCTTCCCATACTTTCTGTGTGGAGACCAGCCACAAGAGGATTGACCATTATAATACTATTTTTTTCTTACGACGGCGCCGTGGATCCTCCTTTATCCTCTCCCTTTCTCCCTGAAACCTTTCCACCTTTTAAGTCTGGTCAGCAAACATGTCCTTAACTCTCATAAATTCTTTTCTTTTACTGAACTTATCTTTCCTGTTATCCGCGATAGCCCACAATCTAGACATGCCTTTGCCCATGCCATGTCGACGATGGAAAAAATAAACTCAGCAAAGCGATATGACCTCTGAGGACGATGATACGACCTCTGAGCACAACAGTACGACTTGAGAACAACGGTACGACCCTTGAGGAGGACAGTCTAACCCTTGGGTATAAGACCACAAAGGCTACGGCCATCATAGCCAAGGGTCGTACCATTAAGTTCGAGTACGTAAAAGTGACGGGAATTTGTTACAGCTGTTCACTATATAATAATACAACGACTTTAGAACTAGGAAGAAAAACAAATTATTGTTCTGGACAAAGGTCACTGTTCGACGCGAAACACACACACACACACACACACACACACACACAGCGTTTGCTTACTGGTTGCTTCTCTACAGCGATATATATTCTCTCAAGGAAACGAAAAGTTACAATAACAGAGAGAGAGAGAGAGAGAGAGAGAGAGAGAGAGAGAGAGAGAGAGAGAGAGAGAGAGAGAGAGAGAGAGAGAGACTTTTAAATACACCACGGGTCGGCTTCGAACGTTGGGGAGGGCGTCTGACTACCTCGGCCTCACACTGAGATTAAAAGACACACACATGTCGACATATTTGTCACACTATCGGAGCCGCGTGAGATTAAAGTCGATGCTACCTCCACCGAGATGAGGTTGGGACACACGTAAATACACTAGGAGTCTAGTGTGTGTGTGTGTCTTTCACCCTCTGCGTAGCCGAGGTAGCCGTACGCCCTGCCAAGGGTTCGAAGCCGACCCGTGGTGTATACACATCTGTCTGTCCATCGACACAGCAATTTGTGTGTTACGGGGAGAGAGTTTTACACTTGTGTTGCCCCATGTGTGCGCGTAATTAAACTGTAATTATTTTTTACATATCAGTCAACCTTATATTCTCACACTTATTTATGCTCACTTTATTGTGGTATAAAAGCCTCCCATTGTTTACATAGGGAATTATTCACTGGAATATGTTGTATGAACTAATTTGTTTACTTAGAAGTTATTCACTTATGTTGTAAGAATTAATAATTCTATGTTGTGCTTCAAATGTATATTGCACTCAACTAGATTCATAAAGAATCCTGTATGATTGTGGCAGCTCACTGATACTGGATTAGGAAGAGTCCGAAACGTCTAAAAGTGAGCCTACAATATGACATTAATAATGCTAAGTGTAGCAGCATGGATTTTCTTGGTCTCATTAAAAATCAGCTTCGCAGCTGGAAGTTCGATCGAAAGGAATATATATATATATATATATATATATATATATATATATATATATATATATATATATATATATATATATATATATATATATATAATGACTAGAAGTAAACATATTACAGTAAAGGAGCAATTAGATTGCCACAACCCACAGTAAATACTACAATGAAGCGGACATGTCTCTCGGGGAAGATAATAAGGCTAGATGAGTGACACAGAACCTCAACAGTATGTCGTGCGGGTGGAGGGGAGGGAAGGCACCATGATCAAGGATGGTGTGTGTGTGTGTGTGTGTGTGTACTGAAGCACAGTGGACGACCGACCATACCCCAGGAACAGGAAGTGCTGGTCGGGGTTCGTTCATGACATACTGCAGCATGGATGTTACCGGTAGAAGGAGGCGGCGCAGGAACAGACGGAAGAGAGCACTGAAATACCTGGATATACGAGTGTATCGAACAATATGTAATGTGCAGGTGAGGCCGCGGGAACGGACAGACAATACACGGGAGAACCTGGTCCTGGGAACATCTTCAGATGTATGACCCCACACACACACACACACACTCACACACACACACACACAATGTGTTCTACCCCAGTGTTCCTGGTATACAACATCCCGACCACAACAACCAAGGCTCGCGTCCTGTACTGGATAAATACAATATTCTGAAACTCATTTTTCCTCTTCGACCTCACAACCATTATGAGAAAGAGAGAGATATACCCACACACGGTCTACGTCTTCTCTACACGAGCAGATGATATCAAAATAACCTCAATGGTACCGTGGAGATGAGATCCAAATAAACCCACAGGAAACAGAGAGACACAGACGCCAAGCTTTCATCTATTTCTCAGGACATCTCCAAGACTTACTGTAGCCCTGAAGATGTCCTGAGAAACAGACGGCAGCTCGGCGTCTATGTCTTTCTGTTCCTTGAAGAGTAGATACTGTAAGCCAACACAAGGTTCCTGATGAAGGGAGAGGAAATTACCCTCGGCATCCATAGCAGAGCCAGTGTGATATAGCTGGTGGCGCGCAAGACCAGGGTGGCCGCAGCAGCTCGGGTGACCTCGGACCAGTTATCTCATTATCATATTAACCTACAACAACAAGGCCGCCCGCGATCGCTCGCCCCGAGCGGGAAACTGAACAGCTGAACCCAACCTTCCGTAGCAGCCATGACGTCACGTCCCACATGCCACGTACATATATACGTCATCCACGTCATGATCGTAAGCTTAGCACATCATTAACTAACTACGGGTTGTGCTCAGCCACTTGAGCTCTTTTTTTTCTTGCCATTAGAGCGGCTATTCTAGGATGCACGCCTTACCCATTCCTGTGGGCGGTGGCCCAAAAGAGGATATTGTGTGCACAAAAGGTCCAGGGGACTGAGAGCCTAATGATTGAATTACATTATAGGTTACAGTGTGATTAAAGTGTTAACATTGGTCCGGGCAACACAATGAATTATCCGGTAATATATATGGTAAGTGAAATCTACAACAGCTGAACAATAATAATTGTATTACCTTATCCAGAAAAAAATTACAAAATAACTATTTACAATAAGCAAAGTTATGATACTTGTCAAGTAACCGAGGTAGAATATTGTTATGGATGAAATGCTTTCACATATCATGTAATGTTTGGTAAGAATCACCTCTGAACTCACTGACTTTATAACATAATGATGCCCCGGGTGTGGGAATCACTTTGTTGGCAGAGTTTATCTTTAGTGTGATCGTCATTAACATGACAGACAAAGTTCTATAAATAATCTATAGCCCAGCCTAAGTCAGGCGACAACATCAAGGTGTCTACTGATCCTGTTGCAGCAGCCATACACGTATGGCTACTTCTTGCATGATGTTGTGGTGGTAGATGGACTTGCTTGTGTTCATTTCACTTCTTAAACTTAAAAGATTTTGTTCATGTCCTTTCTGAACGATGGTTTAGGCTACTCGTCAGTAGACGCAGTGGGTAATTAACTTCATCCTTCAAGTCAGAGGTTTTAGCTCGCTCAACAGCTTTACTAAACATTCTGAGCCCAATATGGGATGGAGATCAAAGTGAACTCGAAGCTCAAGCATGAGAAACTTTGTTATACCTTTGTGTCGTACTTCAGACACAAACATATCACAATCATAGTGAAGCGAGTTTAACGCAGTTCATGATGAAAAAAAAAGAGTCACAATGAGGCTATCACACTTTCAGAGTTTTTAACATACCTAAGGGCCATAATGATAGCATGTAGTTCCGTTTAAAGTGTGGATACCCCCAGTTATTGACCCGAATGTCAGGTAATAATACAGTGTTACAATAAGAGCACTACCGGCAGCGATAGTGGTTTGTTGTAGGGAACTATCTATACATACAGTGTGTGGGAGGTTATACTCACATGGTTTCAGTTTGATAAAAATAGCGTCATTACTCACTCTTAATGTTCACTCAGGCTGCTGCGACCTGAGTAGAGGATTAGGGAGGAATGTGGGAACTGTTATGTTAGCGAGGTATCCCGAAGGGGCCAGGATGGTGCGACTGTTGTCTTTCTCGGTAAAATTCATGAATACCACACATTCTAAGCCTATTCCTAGTTGTAGAAATCCATCTGGATGGATGTCTCTCACTTGAAATGAAGGTCTGGACGACTTCTTTACACGGACTGGGATATGTTTGCTTAAGTATCCGGATTTCGGTCATTTTTTTCTCTAATACTAGGAAGACCAAGCTCTTTCCTCATGTTTAGAATCTTTGTTGTTTTGGGGCAGCTAAGAATGATCCACACAGCTTCATTTTCGATTTCCTAAAGCTTTCCAAGCCTTCCCTCTGCAGTTAGAGCAAGAAGAAGCTCAGTGTATAATCTATCACAGAAACGGATGTAAGTGATGTACACATCATTCTACTTTGGGTCTTAGTAGCCCATTTGGGGTGAGGACGAGGCTCGCAAGCAGCCAGTTCTCGAGAGAAGAGACCAAAGTAACAATATCTTCAGAGTAAAGAAAGACGAAGAAGCAAAACCAAGAAGAAGAGACAGGAGTTCAAGTTGGCAAATGACAGGACGGAAACTGACTGACCCCTGCCAAACAGGAAGGCAGAAGAGCGTCCCCTCCTCCGTATATGTGAGCAGTACTCCATATACGGATGGATCAACCCTCCGTACACCTAGAGTGGCCACTGACAACGAGACATTTATTCGAGACCTGACCAGAACCTCAAGTTCTTAGGTCCACACGTAGCTATTTCAGTTCTGCGGAATTTCTAAGAAAGGTAAAAAGTGTGCAGTATATTGACAAAGAGGAAGAACACGATAATTTCGATGGGAAATAACAGGTCAAAAGTTGAAAGTTGTTTCAGAGAGAAAAAATAAAGGTATTTCAGGATACTGCACTTGACTAGATTACGTCTACCTCGTCGAGATGTGCTGTCCAGGTGGGAAATTACAGAAGCAGAAGGTGACACACGGGGCGAGTGAGCGAGGAAAGATGGACCCCAAAGGATGAAACAGAGTGCGGAAGTGAACCATCAGCACAGGAGTAACAGAATAAAAAAAAAGACATTGAAAAACAACTGAAGATGGAGAACGTCCATACATTGACAACTATACCAAGAGACTGACTAAAAACCCGAATGAGTTTACATTGTTTTCAAAGATTAGCAAATCAGTTTCGGACAAGCATTTGGTGTTTACTTGGAAATGGTTTGGGGGGCTTGATTCAACCCTGACAGCTAAATCTTTAACCGATTTACTCTGATTCATTTGACTGTTTTTTTTATGCAATCCGAACGCTAACAGAACCATTACACTGAAGTTAATCACCAATATTCTTAAAGAATCTTTTGGCGTTCCTTCCCGAATACCTCAAATACCAGAACTTGACTCATGGGCAATAAATCTTTACACTTGGCAGCGAAGAGTGACGGGATGTGGCAGATGGCAGTGGCCTGGAAACATTTGATGTTGGAACCTCATATTTACTGCCGCTATGAGCCGGAACAACCAGCTCACGTCTGTCAACTCTCACCACAATTATATCTACATATATCCTCTGAGTCATTCCGAAATCCCTATTCACTTTATCAATTAATGGTCTTCAACCATGCTCTCCTACTTTCTACCACAGACTATTCATTTCAGCAGTTTTCAATCCCAACTTCAGCCAGCTTCTAATGCTAATAAGAGTTTCTGATCATTTCATTCCTCTGGTATACTTACTGCTGGACCAACCCCCACAATTCATGACTTCAATGATCCGCTACACCTTCTGGTGTATACCCTCCATGGACAAGCCTTCGAGCCCTGATTAGCTAGACTCTAACTTCTCTATTACATTCCCACGACAACAAGTAATTCTGTTAAGCTAACGGTAAAACTATCAATCTTTTCTTTACGAATAGGAGGACATGGGACGGTAAGATAACAGACGACCTTATAGTCTATGACGAAGTTATCCATTGGAAGACAGTACCTTGGACAGCCAGATAACAGACGACCTGACAATCTATGACGAGTTTATCTGTTGGAGGATAGTACATGGGACAGCCAGGGACCAGAAGACCTGATGGTCTATGGCGAAGTGATCTGCAGCAGGACACCAGATGGGAGAGCTAGATAAAAGGAGACCTGATGGTCCATGACGAGGTGGTCTGCAGCAGAACAGTCAGTGTTTCCAACAATCCTAATCTATCAAGATGAAGACAAGATAGTCTATGACATTACACGTCACCTACGGTTGGGGTTCTAACTCTAGCTGAACATTCGTTTTTCTAACGACACCTGGAGCGGAAGGTCGGGCCAGGAGACCGCCGTCAACGTCTACCATCAGGTAAATCCTGACGGCAAACCTTCCAAAAGACGCTACAAGCGTAGGCGAGAAACCAGAAGGGGTGATGAATGAATCCAGATTTCTGCACAGTCATCGTACATGATCCAAATCAACCCTAGGTCCGACGACCACTCATACATGGGTGACTAAGTGTATGACCTAAGAATTATTTTGAACACCTTCATCAGGTGTTAAAGTTTATTCGATAAGAGATTTTAACTTGGCGTTGATAGCCTCAATGACCCTGGCAGACGAAAAAACTAAAATCCAAGTAGCCAAACAAACCAATCATATAGTAATCATATACTAAATACAACATATAGAAATGCACATTTTCTTTTCGATTACTAATGTCTCTACTTCCACTCCCTCCCCTAACACTCCCCAAGCAATATCCCCATACCGTAATGCAACGGCATTCTATTGCACTGGTCATATGACTATCTAAACATCTGAGATAACAAGCAATCGAAGAGATTAGTTTTCGTGGTGTTGTGACGAATTATGCATGACTGCTGCACTACACAAGGTAAGGTGTGCTTATCAGGCAGGAAGACCAGCTCAAACTATTCAGCCAGGCTCGTCAACACCACTGATCGTCATAGGAACAAAATTCGACGGCATACCATACGGAATTTCAATAACTACAATTACCTCCATGGAATTTGGATCTCGCCTCTAAGCTCTCCTCTTTTGGCTTCCCTCCCTCACTTTGTTCCCTCATATCTAGCTTCCTCTCCGGCAGATCTATCTCAGTGGTTGTTGATGCATCGGACTCTTTCCTCCTTTCTCCAACATCAGCGGTGTCTCTCAAGATTCTGTTCTGTCTCCTACACTTTTTCCCCTTTTTTATCAACGATTTCCTTTCTTCCACAAACAACCAAATACCCTCTTACGCTGACAACTCAACATTGCTTTCCTCTACATCCTTCAGTTGTGCTCCCTCTTCTCTCACTCGGTCTGCATCTCGTCTTGACTCAAGTTCCTCAGTAAAATCGGACAGGTATCTCAGTGGGGTAGACGAAATCTGGTTAAGTTTAGTGCCTCCAAGACCCAGTTTCTACCCATCTCTCTATCAAAATTCCTCACAACTTTCTTCTCTCCTTTCCGGATCTGTAACTCCACCTCTTGACTTAATAAACATACTTGGTATTACCGTAACATTGACTCTTTCTTGAAAACCCCACAGTACGGGAATAGCAAAGTCTGCCTTTAAGAAACTGGAAGTCCTGCTGAGATGTCGAAATTTCTGTTTTCCGAACAGTTGCTCCGTTTATACAAAGGAATGAGACATAGAGTGGGGGAGCGGGTTAAAGTTCTTGGAGCGCTGAAGAATGTGTGGAAAGAGAGAACGTTATCTGGGAGGGTATAGTAGTCCCAACAATATCATATGAATGCAAGGCATGGGCTATAGTTAAGGCAGTGCGAAGGTGGGTGGATGTGTTAAAAATGAAAAGTTTGAGCACAATATGTGGAGTAAGATGGTTTGATCGGGTAAATAATGAAAGGGTACGAGAGAGAGAGATAGTTTAAAAAAAAAAAAAGTGGTTCAGAGATGTGAAAAGGGTGTGCTGAAATTGTTTAGATACAGGGAGAGAATGAGACTGGAAAGAATGACAGAGGAAAAAAGTGTCAGAAGTGAATGGAAATAGGGGATCGAGGAGGCAAAACTGGAAACAGATGGGTGGAATGAAACTGATTAAGAGTGATTGGAACCTTAACATGAAGTAGAGTGAGAGGCGTGCACGGGATAAAGTAAAATGGAACGATGTGATACACTGGGGTCGACGTACTGTCAATAGACTGAACCAGGGTAAGTGAAGCGTCCGGGGTGGCCTGGTTGTAGATAGGGAGCTGTGGTTTAGGTGCATTACACACGACAGTTAGGGAATGGATGTGAGAAGATGTGGCAGTTCTTCGTCTGTTCCTGGCGTTACCGTGGGAAACGGCGATCAAGTGTGATATATATATATATATATATATATATATATATATATATATATATATATATATATATATATATATAAACTTCAACTTCCCTTCGGTCTTCCAGATTTGAGTCAATTTGGATGACAAGTGACACCTTGTCCTAGAACAAGGTCACATACAGACGAAGGTTCGCGTACGTAGTAAGAGGAAGGAAACTTTTAAAGCGAATCTTTGAACATTGAAGTCCAGGCGTATCCATCACGCTGTCAGGTAATCGTAACAACAAAAACCATCTGTACATGAACCATGGACCAGAAACATAGATACTGAAATGTAAGTCAGGGAATAGGAAATCAAAAAAGACAAGAGTCCACACCAGACATGGACTCGGTGAACCTAAGAGCAACGTACTAAAAAATACATGGAGTCGGATTACTTAAAATTCATCTGATGTTTCGACTTAAACCCCAACATCGTTAGAGCCGTCGACGGTGGGGGATGTTGCCCAACTTCCAAGTACCCTTCACTTAGGTTCAGGTCCAGCCGACTGGCCCGAGGACCCCTTGGTAATCTTATCATGCCGCTGATACAAGAGCCACTACTCCGTGCAGCATGAGCCAGGCCCGGCGGTAGGGAAGAGCCTCATAACGACGTGACACACGTCTCTGTCCCATTCAACCCAACGCATGCGACTCCAGGAGGCGGAGGCACAAGGTGAACCTCTCCCAACAACCACCAGCAGGATATAACTGGAGCTCCCTAACATGATCATCCACGCATCTTAAGCTGGTGTCCAGGACTGAATTCTAACCCACGCATCTTGGTCTGCCACCAAGACTTCTTCGTCAGGGCCTGGTCTACCTGGCTGTTAGATCCTGCAATCATCCCATTTATCACATTTGCGACACAACAGGTAAAGTCCACATCACAGAAAGTTTTTTCACTCAAGTCTGCCGGACTTATCATGAACCTCCTTCTATCTACCGGCAGTAGGTTGAACAGGCGTGAGACCCGGACATCCAGTATCATTATCACGTATCTACATGGTGGAAAGTATTTGTCTTTTGAGGCTGGTCAATCCGAAGCATGTGATCATTTTGTCCAACTCAGACGGCAGAGGATTGGGAAGCGTACTCAAAATATACAACTTGACGTATACTAAATTAAACTTGGGATAACTTTTGTAGAATTTCATTCATTGTCACCCTATTGTCTTTCCCACTTGTTCGGTACGAGCGTAAACATGTGCAAAGGTTTAACTTAATCTACTTTTAACTTTGATAGAAGCTAGTAACAAAAACTATGTATTATACAGCTAAAAATATGACTCCTGGTAATTAGCAAACTGATAACTTGTGTCTTAATTCATTCAGGACCACCGTAATGTTACAAGAACATCTCCAGCAAGTGGGGCGACATATCTACAAAGTTTCAATGTATATCCAGAGAGAAACTTTCGCAGGATATTCCTTAATCGGGACGAACGCAGACACACACACACTAGGACGAACCCCAAAGGCTATTAAACTCTCCCTCTGCTGCGTAGTGGAGCCATAAAAAAAAAAAAAATGCACGCCAGAGGAATTAAAGTTTAATCAATGTAAAAGTTGCAGGGGTTAGCAAAAATCCAGTAGAGTTATCACATGTCTTCGGGTGATCAATGATACTGTATCAGATACTTCAGACGTCTGTCATATTCCTATCTATGACGTCATGTGACAGCCCCCACCTACCCATCATCGAGGCCGGCGAACCAACCCCTCGACGCTATCAACACTTAAGACCTTATCCCACTCCACTCCACCTGACGGTGATATCCTGCCAACTTACCCGGAACTCCATAATAACTTAACCCCCCCCCCCCACCACGTCATCGTCATCATGACAACAGTGTGTCGATCGTCGTCATCAACTACAGTCACTACTAACTACTACTACAGCATTTACCTACATGGGTCTGATCTACCCACTGTAGACAGTACTTACCAACTTGACCACTGTAGACAGTACCTGCCAACTTAACCACTGTAGACAGTACCTGTCAATTTGACCACTGTAGACAGTACCTGCCAACTTAACCACTGTAGACAGTACCTGCTACCTTAAAGACTGTAGACAGTACCTGTCAACTTGACCACTGTAGACAGTACCTGCCACCTTAAAGACTGTAGACAGTACCTGTCAACTTGACCACTGTAGACAGTACCTGCCAACTTAACCACTGTGCTCAGTGCCGGCCAACAGTAGAAAGTACATGACCACCACAGCTTAGTAGCCACAATATGCGCCACACTGCAGACCTCACTATCCATCATCGCCAACCACAACTAACCACAAGAATGATCCACTTCACCAAAGCACAACACACCTCGGCATGTTAACTGCTCGAACACAATGGAATAAAACCCTTGGACACGACGGGTTAATGGCCTGCCCTTCGACCTGACTCATAAGGGTGGTCAGGTCGAAAGCCTGGCAATCGTACCCATGGGGCTAGTACCGTCGTGCTCGAGGGTCGAAACGTCTTGCTCAACGGTCGTAACGTCTTGCTCAACGGTCGTACCGTCTTGCTCAACGGTCGTACCGTCGTGCTCAACAGTCGTACCGTCGTGCTCAAGGATCTTATCAACAGAAAATGTAAAAAATCACCGCCAAAAGAGATTGCTCCAGCAACACTCAAGGTATGCACCCGACACATCTCACTGAGATATAACAAAGAAAATATAGACAAAAGACTAGAAAAAATAACCTGCAATATATGAGCTGCAGATATTCTCACACGTCAGCAAACTTTTCTAAAAATTATGAAGAAAAAAAAAGTGTTGGCGAGGGAGAGAGAAAGAGAAATAGGTCATCCAGGCAAAACTCTCATACCTCAATCATCAGGCACGAGAGAACCTAAGGACTGATGATGGTATATATATACACTTGGCCTGACCCAGCCAAGCGAGGGAATGTTAGCAAAGGACGACAGAGCCCTCGAGAAAAGATCCTCGCTTGACACCTTACGTTCCTCGGATTTCCAACAGCTCTTCCACCTCTCGTTCTTGTTCCTATCAATAGCCTTCGACGACACGAAGGAGAATAATAATAATAACAATAATAATAATGATAATAATAATGATAATAATAATAATAATAATAATAATAATAATAATAATAATAATAATAATGATAATAATAACCATAATAATAATAATAACTAATAATAATAATAATAATAATAATAATAATAATAATAATAATGATAATAATAATAATAATAATAACATCTTTCTAGATGCCAAATATTTGTAAGGAACCGCAAATGAAGTATCTAAAGTGCTGCAAAACTTTCCAAATTCTTCAGAGTTCTTACCCAGATAAGAACATCTCAAGTTCTAGGGAAATGACATGAAGGAAAGTTTCCGGCCAAGGAGAGACGACATCTCTGTGGCCACCATCACAGGAAGTAAGCTGCAGCTGCCTCACACGTTATCAGAAAGTATAGTCATATCAGATGTTCGATGCACAGAAAAATCATTGGATAATGTTAAGGGTAATTACCTATTTGTATCGTGCATGGGTAGGGGGATTGAACGCTCGTGAGGCCATATATATATATATATATATATATATATATATATATATATATATATATATATATATATATATATATATATATATATAGATGACTTTAAGTATCCACACGTCATAACAAGAACTTAAAGAAGAAGCCAAGTGTCAGCAGATGTACTGTAGTGGATGAATGGAACATCTAGGTTGATCAAAGTATGAATACAAAAGCACATAAGTTGTATGACAGTGGAGAAAGTTCAAGAGACGGGCGGGGGTGAGGGGGCACGAATGTAAAGGCCCCTCCCTCCTCACTCTATACATCGGGAACATACAGGAAATCATCTCTAGGAATACCTAGAGACGTCAGGAGTAGGAAGAGATGATAGGGATATACTTTTCTGGACACGTGTGAGACATAATGCAAGGTTTCTTGCCTTTACTGAGACGGTGACTACAGAGTAGCGTCTAGGGAGATGGCATCTCTTTCCGGCCGGATACCTTCCTCCCACACTATTGAGCTGGATCACAGGATGTGTCTTCTCCAGTTCGGGATTTCAGAGAATATTAGAAAATATAATTCAGATAATTTTTTGATGTTATCTTGCGTATCATAAGTGTTTTTAGAGTTATTATCATTACAGGGCATTGGAGATATAATAAAATAATAATAATAATAATAATAATAATAATAATAATGATAATAATAATAATAATATCTCCTATGTGTCGTAAAAGGCGACTAAGACTTCATATCGACCTCTCTCATAGAGAGGAATGAACAGCTGGGTTGACTGTGAGCCGGCTGCCTTATCCAGGAACTCGGGCCCGTTAGGGTGGGACCTGAGCCCGTTAGTCTGGCGGATCACAAAGGTTAAATACGTGGAACACTTCACGATTGTGCGTGTGTAATGTGCGCAGGAGCATTGATAAGCTTGTCTGTACTGCTCCATTTCTGGTATACCTACTGCTGAGGTGAGAGAGAGAGAGAGAGAGAGAGAGAGAGAGAGAGAGAGAGAGAGAGAGAGAGAGAGAGAGAGAGAGACATATATAGCACAGGAAGACCCATGTTATGTAACATGAAACCTACACAACACACTTCACCATGTCATCTATGATCATAGAGAAGATAGTCCAATTCTTGTAATAAGCTTACGTGCCATCCTGGGGCTAACACAGCCTGGCTGCAGGTTTCTGGCCTCTGGTGATCACTAAGATAATCCCGGGCCTCGAGCCTCTACAATCACCGCCAACAACGCAAACATCCTTCTGCTCTCATGCCATGCTGAGGCCACAGCATATTTAATGGATGGTCCTTTACACATAATGCCCTATGTTGTAGAAGTCTCGCCCTATCATTCAATATGGGACCTTTACCTTACCTTACGATGGTTTTGGAGGTCTCCCCCCCCCCCCCCACACACACACCTCGGTCTGGGACATTACATTACCTTACGATGGTTTTGGAGGTCTTCTACCCCGACACGTTGGTCTCGGACCTTACCTTACCTTACGTATACATTGCGACTGTTATGCCTGGTTAAGTCTTCGTGGGTCTTTATCCCCACAGCCCGGGCTGGGCCCAGGCTCTTGGATTTGGTCGTTAGTCGACCAGGTTGTGGGAAGCCGCAGCCCTCAGACCTACACAGTCCCAGAGCCTGGCTGGTATGGTTAATTTGGTGGCTACTTGTTCGGTGATTCTCAAACTTCACTCCGCATCCCATCATATTTTAAGGCGTTCAATCTTTCTGTGCATATCGCACCTTAGTATTTCAGTGATAGTATCTTAAAACGTCTTCTATGCCTGTCGTGCCAGCTGGATATCATTTCCCAATGTAAGTTGATAATCTTTGTATAAATGATGATATATGTACCTCTCCCGTCTCCAGTCTAGGAAGTTTTGGAAGTCTTATACCCCCAACATCTCGGTCTAAGACCTTATTTTTACGTACGCATATCTTCCGATGGTTCTGGTGGTCTTCTACCAATATAGCTGGGTCTGGAACCTTACCTTAAACTTGCGAGTACCTTAAAATGATTTCGGACCTTTAATTTTTTTTTTCTTCGTTTGATGGAGGCTCCAATCAAGGACAAAAGTCCACATCAAGGCCGGGCCTTAATCAGGTTATAAAGAAGTTGATGAAAGGTAAAAAGGAAGAGACGAGGAAAAGTATTTACGAATTTTGTCTTTTAAAACGTGCTACTCAGAGAGCTCAGTCTGGGCCCTTATCTTACCTCACGTATACTTTACGATGGTTTAGGAGATTTTCTCCCCAAAAACTGGGTTTAGCTCCTGTGCTCAGTCTGGATCTTTTTTGGCTTTAAAATATTCGTTTTCTAGATATACACAGACAAAACATATCAGTGAAAGCATGGATGCAGAGTACATACCCAGAGGAAGGTGGAGGCCTGTACTGAGTGTACAGTGGGTACAGTAGTACATCGACACAGGAGGGTGACAGGTGGGCCCGAGTGGGGCCCAGGGACCTAAAGGGTCCCCCTCCCCCCTCCCGTCAGAGGGAGAGGGAGGTCTAGGATACATCCAACATGATACATAACAACAGCACAGTATATATGATTCTGACAACAACATTAGCAGCAACATTTGTGTAACGTAGAGCAAGTGTAAGATGTCATACAGAACATCTGTTGGGGGTTAAGTCACGGCCCACAGGCAAGTACCCACCACATCCTGGCTAGTCTAGTAGTACACTTCATACAGACCTAGCCAGGCCCTTGCTACAATCCTCCGTCGATAAGCCTACACCGTTTTTAACGGGTGTGGGCAACATATTAGAGAAAAAAATGGCCCCAAAGTCTACAGTTCTCCCTTATTCAAGCTGCTACACCTTCAGATTCCTTCAGTAATATCTCAGTCTACCATTCTCCTCCGGCCAATCAGGGAATGTGTGAGTGGATGAATACGACGAGAGACTTATATTAATGAAGAAGATCATAATACTGGGAGGAGGTGGAGGAGGAGGAGGAGGAGGAGGGTAGTAGAGGGGAAATATGAAGCTGTCGGGGTAATGGGAGGCGCTGTGAGGGGGGGAAGGTATCATCTAGTGAACACGTGGTGGTGTACAGAAACTTCTGGCCCCCCCTATCCCAGTACTTATGGCCTACAGCCCTCCTGACCACACCAGTCATGGTCTGCACATGACGCTCATCGTCGTCCTCTCGCACTCATGTACGTACTTAAACAAGTACTGAACTACTCTCTTGCTGGTAGTGTGACGTTAAGTGTGGGAGTCCAGCAGTGAGGACACAGTGTAGGGCAAGAAGACTTATAAATGACGTGACATTATATTCGTACTTCCGTCGTCAGTGGCCATCTCAGGTATCCAGTACTCTGCTGGTACCAACATGTGATCAGTGCCATCAGTAACTTGGATCACATTACACAGGTTACTGTCTCGTGCCAACGCTGTGTGACAGTGTCTGCTGCACCACAAGCAACTGTGTCGTACCATCAATGTGTGACAGTGACGGGGGCACCACGGATAACTGTGTGGTACCAACGGAGTGTGACAGTGACTGGCGTACCACGGATAACTGTGTGGTACCAACAATGTGTAACAATGACTGATACACCACAGCTGACTCTGTAGTGCCTTGACTATGACACTGACTGACTGGTGCATCACTGGGGACTGTACTGTCTCAAGACTATGGTACAGTGACTAGTGCACCACAAAGGACTACAGGATCCCCAAACTATGGTACAGTGATGAATGGTGCCCAACAGGGGAGTGGAGGAAACGATGGCCATCCGACCCAAACATTTACATACAATGCAACAATCGCGTCACTATGGCGACCATTCGTTATCAAATAACATTTCAACAAAACTATTTTCATTTGAATTCTCTACTTCTACACCGCTCCTGTCTGCCATAACAGGAACAGTAGCTGAGCACCAAACTAATTTCTCATAAAGTCCTTGAAAACGATGGTAGTACATCCTTTGGGTATGATGAACCGACCTTTGACCTGACCTTTAAATGGCCTGATTGACGGATCAGGACATCATACCGAAGGGGTCAGGTCACCATGCCCAGGGGTAAGGTCATCATACCCAAGAGCCGCTTACCGTCGTACTTAGTTTCACTAAAAGAAGTAAACGACGAAGATACTGAATCTGCTGTTTTGTCCAATCGCATTACCTGCATCATTGTGTCCAATGCCATTATATCTACGCGTCGTTATGTCCGGAGACATTTTCTTCCGTGCCATTTTGTCCGTGATTGGATTAAATGCACCATTGCTCACCGCAATGGGACTCTTTCTGAAAACTCCTTCTATGTATTTTGATGTTCGTCAGGTCTCTACGTTTCAGTGAATAAAGCCAATGGGAAGTCTTCAAATCGTTTATAATTCATGTGTAGGAATTTCGTCGTATTATCTGTGAATCGTGATACATGCATTCTAAAATCCATTATCGGCAGACTTTTCCACAGTGCTATTATCCACTGCGTTCAAATATCTACGAAACAGAGAGGGGAATTATTTGGATGGCATCAGTGGAGAAGGGGTGCGAGTGATTGAGAGGAGCATATGAGAAATCGGCATACAGAAGGGAAAGAAAAGACATGGCACCGTGTAACATGGTCCAAATGATCATCAAGGGCGTCATGAGCACCACTGGGTTAAATAAATCGAGATGTAACTACTTTGGAACAAGTGTGTGTGTGTGTGTGTGTGTGTGTGTGTTTGTGTGTGTGTGTGTGTGTGTGTGTGTGTGTATGTGTGTGTGTGTGTGTGTGTGTGCGCGCGCGCGCGCGCGCTAAGGGGCGGGGGGGGGGGGGGGGGTGCACTATGGATCGTATTCCAGGCAGCTGGAAAATGACATATTGACTGGAGTTAGTGGACGTGAAACATTAAGTCGACAACAGCGAAACACTCTATGTCTACGGTAAGGAGAGCTTTGTATTCGATCATGAGGCCCAGCCTCTTATCCCGTACTACACCACTGTCATATACCTCCTTGAATCCCCCAAAGAGTGAGGCCCATCACGAGCTTTTTACTTCCCTCGTTCCACAAAGCCACAACTCTGTGGCTACAGATCCTCTCTCCCTTGCGTCCCTCTACACACTTCTGCCCCGAGGTGTTCCCTCCCGTGGCACAGGACAGTAGAGTAAGAGATGAGGCGGGAAGGAGCAAGTGACGATGGGATGAAGTAAGAAGCCCCAACAGGAGAGATGGCAGAAAGAAATAAGGTAAAAAGAACGGTTGATGTTGATATAGAGTGTGTGGGTGCACATGACACACACGATGACTTAAGAGTGTGTGAGGATGTGGCACGAGGTGAAGGATGGACAGGGTGACAAAAATGAGGAGAAAGATACTAATAAAAGAAAAGATACGAGACAGTAGGAGGAAGAGAGAGCGAGGACGAAAAAGCATGAGAGATGAGATGCAGAGGTAAAGAAAGTGTGAGATAAGAGAAAGCTATGTGTGTGTGTGTGTGTGTGTGTGTGTATGTGTGTGTGTGTGTATGTGTGTGTGTGTGTGTGTGTGTGTGTGTGTGTGTGTGTGTGTGTGTGTGTGTGTGTGTGTGTGTGTGTGTGTGTGATTAAAGTTCGGTGTGGGAGTTGTACATTCGTGGGGTCCCATCTTTTAAACCTTATCAACTATCATACAACCTTTGTATTCTGTCCACCTTCACGCTTTCGCCACTTAGCTTATTCTATTTGTCCACCATTCTGGCACAATGAGAGAGAGAGAGAGAGAGAGAGAGAGAGAGAGAGAGAGAGAGAGAGAGAGAGAGAGAGAGAGAGAGAGAGAGAGAGAGAGAGAGAGAGAGAGAGAGAGAGGAGGGGGGGGACAGACAGTGGAAGTATTAGAAAGCAGACGACCTGCAAGATGTGTGCCAGCGATAAAGGGCGTTCATACAACTGTACGAGATGAGAAAAAAAAAGAGACAGAGAGAATGGCGAAGGAACACACACACACAGACACACACAATGGAAGAACCGGTATATCACTGATACCTGCCTAGTGAAGGAAGGACGCAACCGTGGTCGATGTTCGGCCTTTGTACCACTCAGTAGGGCCTGTCACCCGTGCCTCCTTGGTCTGTACCACTCAGCAGGGCCTGTCACCTGTGCCTCCTTGGTCTGTACCACTCAGTAGGGCCTGTCACCCGTGCCTCCTTGGTTTGTACCACTCAGTAGGGCCTGTCACCCGTGCCTCCTTGGTCTGTACCACTCAGTAGGGCCTGTCATCCGTGCCTCCTTGGTCTGTACCACTCAGTAGGGCCTGTCATCCGTACCTCCTTGGTCTGTCACTGTGCTTCCTCTGTTTCCTTTCCGCTTTCTAGCCACACTACTGGTCATGTCAAACCTACTCATTTCAAGAGACAAGAGCAGTTTCTCTACACGAAGCTGTCGTTTCCAGGTGCATCTCTAGTACATGACTCCCAAGATGTATAGGCGATCCTGCCGTCCATAACATGGCAGCCCTTGCCAGGTGGAGACCTCACGAGTCTGCTGACAAATCGAGAATTCAACTAATAGCCGCACACGTAGCCGTGCGGCGGACTTGGCTTACGTCACCTGGTATAAGGTGGGCAGCTTAGCAGGCTGTAAAAAGTCCCAGGAAGGTGGCGGAGAGTTCCTGGAGAAGTGCTGTCGTGAGCAGGGAGCGTATCACAGGCCACCTCACACTACCCTGGCTTCACGTAACTTCCGCCATACCTGTGCGAGTATGGCTCCCCTCACTGCTACCTCCATCCGCCGCTGTTCCCTTTTCATCTATGGCTCCCTCTGGGCATAGTGGCAGCCAGTGTGCTGTCCTCTGTGTGTGTGTGTGTGTGTGTGTGTGTGTGTGTGTGTGTGTGTGTTTCTCCTACCTCTTCTAACCTTTGGTGTGTCATGTGGAAAATCACAGTCAGTAAAGATTCCCTGGTAACATGTCAAGATTTCTCCACATTCATAAATATTATGTAATATCACAGAAGACCATTTCTCCCCGCTGTCAGATAATCAATTAAATTTTGTAATCCATTTTTTGTACAGCTGCCAGTATAATAATGATAATAATAATAATAATAATAATAATAATAATAATAATAATAATAATAATAATAAAAATAATAATATCTATCATTACTACTATACTCCTATTACTATTACTATTAAAATCATTAATATACTTCGTTATTGTTATTATTATCATTATCATTACTATAATTATTATCATTATTATTATCATTATCATTATCGTCTGGGATGCAGCACGACAGGTGTGAGAGGCCTGGCCAGCCGACAACATGTACCTGGACTGGTGCTTCCCCAGGAGGTGTCCATATCCAGTACATGACCCTCACTGACAGGCCTAATGGAGTAACGGGGGATGGCACTTAATTAACTGGCAAATATTTGCCACTTGGTACAATGTAAGCACGATGATCAGACCCTTGAGCATGATCATGGCGCGAGGAAATCCAAACTTGACACTTGAGGTGCGGGCCATCATCATAATGAAGAGTCGTACCGTCGTGTTCGAGCGGTCGCGCCGCTGTGTTTAATGATGGTGGTACCGTCGTTCACAAGACGTTAACCAGGCCGAGGGCGTGGAGCTGTCTTACCTGTTTTACAGCTTCCAGGAACGTGAGTGTCAGCCACCAGCTCACGTGCCGGGCTCCTTCATCGTCTCCCACGCACGACAGAGTTAAGGCTTCCCTCCATACATACGTCAGCATCTTGAGTCAATCACCCGCCTATAGCCTCTTGAGTACAGGGGTGGGAGACCATCGAAACAGTCAAAGGTCACGCCAACATACCTACAAGGGGTCTTACCGTCGCACTCAGGAGATCTACCTTCCTCCAGTAGTAAACTTCACGTCTATTCTCAGCGAGAGACGTGAGCCTGAACGTCTACACAATATTCGATGAACTTCTGTGTTACACAATGAGGTAGGGCGAGTACAGGCCGCTGGAACAATACGAGAGACTTTCACTACATGAAACAGAGAGTGAGACAATCCTTCCTAACTCACCGCACACGCCTAAAAGAACCCATACATTCACAAGTCATCCAGAAGCCGACCTGTCACCACAGAGAACACACACCCGACCTCTGCTAGTAATGGCACCCCAGGAATGTATTGTTAATGACAAGAGCCCATGCCAGGCTTGAGCAGGCGAATCTTAGCTCTACCGAACATAACCGAGGCCCAAGATTGTTCAACAAATCGCCTACGGCCATTGGAAACGATGTGGACTTTTCAGTAGAGATATTACAAAAGGATCTGGATAAGTATCTACAAATTGTGCCAGACCAGTCTATAAGTGGGTTACGTGGGCCTACGGGACGCGGTCTCCAGCACCCATCCTGTGGACGGTGGCGCAAAAATGAGTAAAAAAAAAAAAAAAAAAAAAAAAAAAAAAAAAAAGTCCAAGGAATGAGCCCCAGTCATTGAAATACCTTAGAAGTTACAAAGTGAGAAATGTTAACAAGGATTGGGTGGTACTGAGTTATTTAGCTACGAGGTTTTACGTAAAAGATCTGTGGAACCGTAGTAAGGTATACGTACGACAAAGCATGGTCCCAGACTGAAGAATGAAGGCAGAAGACTCCTAACACCATCAAATATATATAAAATATATCAAATACGTGTTACCGGACTCTGCTTACTTGAAATTAAACCCGCCAGTGAAAAGTCATCTACAGTGAGGCTGTGATATCGTCAGTGGATGAAACAGAGCACATCCTCGTCACAGAACTTCTCGCTTCAGAGGACCGTAAAGTACGGTCCCAGCCCGAGCTGTGGTGAGGGGGGGATGTAAGACCTCCCAACATCATCATAAGGTACGGTTTGTCAAGGATACATATGCAAATATGCTTTTGACTCAACCAGCCACTTGGAGCAACCATCAGCAAGTGTCAACGAAATAGTCAAACAATCCATAGTAACGAAACGGACGGGGCCGACAGAGAGGTCCTCAGTCACCAGCGAGGGGAGTGGAGATGGAATGAAACAACTATGATACTAGGAACACAGGAATGGGGAGAGATAGTGACGATGGAGTGAACGATGCAGAGGGGGATGTGTATCAGAATGGAAGGGAAACGGCGTGTATGAATGACCTGCCCAGAACGAAGGGACAGAGAGAAAGAAAGGGTTGGGAATTGAGGGTGGAAATGGAAAGGAGGATTTGTTAGACAGGAGGGTACGAAACTGGTAAGCATCAGTGAGGAAAGTTTACTAAGATGGAATGGTATGGAGAATGGGTAGAATACGTGACGATGGATGAAGAGGCTGAGTCCAGCAATGGTATGGGAATTTGATGATGGAAAGGGACAAGGAATAAAAAAAAAGAAAAGCGAATGTGTAATGGGTGGGAGATGGGCGAGTCACTGGTGATGGAATGGAAGGGATGAGGTGAATCTGCAGTATCGATGTGAGTACGTGGCCTTCGTAGGTCTTCTAACCCCCACGTCTTCGGGCCGAGTCCAAGCTGCCGAGGATGTTGGAGGCCCACGCAGTCCCCAGAGCCTTCATGGTTCAGTAAACTCTTTAAACAACCGTCTCGGGTCTTCTTACGTGTATCGACAGTGCACCCCAGAGTGTTCCTGATGTTGCAGACAATAGACACTCTTGGGCTCCCGATGTTAAAGGTATTTTCCTTCGTGCATATTGCATCTACTGACTGCGTTAGTAAGAAACTACGGAGTCTTCCATGCCTATCGTGCCAGCAGGGAATTATCTTTACGCGCAGGTTGGGAGCCATGCCTTCCAGGAGCTAGCATAGACGACATACCTCTCCCATTTGCGCCCAAGAGTGTACATTCCCGGTTGCTTCAGTCGTCCCCAGTAGTTTGATCCTTTACAATCGTAAATCGTAAAACTTTAAAAACAAAATAATTTTCTAAACAATAAAAAGACCTTTCAAATCGTACACCTTTCTGTGCCCAAAAGAAAGGGGGAAAAAATACGTCCTATATCTTCACAGATAAACTGTAGAATCTTAAAACTTTTAACAATAAAAAAAAATCTAAGCCACTAAGCTGTTGGTCTTGTGACAACTGGAGGACGATCAGCATCTTGGACAACCGGGGCAACAAAAAATTATGACAAAAAAAGCCTTAACATGTCGGCGCCTCCGCCGACTGACTGACCTTTTTGCTGTTCCCAGTAACCGGTCTGGAGAACCGGGTTACGGTACGGTACTGGGTACTTCACGTAAGATACGGTACTGAGTACTGGACACATTGCCTTATTAGCCACACATGAGAATTAAAATCACTGAAACATATCCCACAATATATATATATATATATATATATATATATATATATATATATATATATATATATATATATATATATATATATATATATATATATATCTTCCTGGCTATTTAACTACCAAAATAGCAATTTACTTCACCATATGATGTAAGAATCATATTTGTAGCAGCAACATCAAGTACACCATCTTTTCGTGACGTTTCCTGCGTATAGGAGACTTGCATGTGATACCATATTGGCTTCACGTGAGTCTGTTCATAAAACACCGCCACATCAGTCAAGTTGCCGACTGCCCATAGCCTCACTATAGACTTCCTGCCACCACTGAGAACCACACCCGGGGTTGGAATCTCTGGGTATCACAGCCGACCTGGCTGCACATCATGTGTGAGAACATGACCCGCAGCACCGAACAGATTCGTGGACCACTGGACCTCACCTGGGAAGTCGAGTGACACATCCAGAATTGCTAATGTAAAAGGATAGTCCTCGATATCAGCCTGAGGTATACGAGAGGTTAAGGTAAGGAAAGGTAAAGGTAAGGAAAGGTAAGGGTAATCCACACTATTTAACATCTATCATACGTCTGGCAGAGGAAACTAACATTACTTAACACACCAGTTATTCCTCTGGTGGAGCAAACCAGTACTATTCAATATATCAACGATATGTCTCATTACCAACAGGCCAGCGGCAAGTTAAGTGTGTCCTACAGAAGCAGACATCACCGCCGCTCCGAGCAGGCGACGACGCAACCCTGGAGAACAGAACGAAGCGCGGGTGGAACATGAGGATGCCAGGGAAACACGTCAGCTGTGAGGAACATGGTACAAGAACTAAGCCAAAAAGGTGACGAGAAAAGAAGGCTGCATGCGTGGCGGAGCACTGATGCCGTTCTTGATAGCCAGACTCGCCAGGTAAATGCCAAGACGATGATGCGTTACGACACCACTCACCGGGGTACATGTGAGTTACGGAAACAATTGTTAGGCGAGCCAACAGTGAGTGAGAGATGGGAGTAGAGACAGAGTACCTTCCTGTACTTCACATTAGGCTAAATACTAAACAAGAAACATTGGGTCCGTTCAAAATGCATGATCAAGTTTCTTAACAGGTGCTCACAAAGGAACTGTTATTCCCAATAACTAGACAAAGGAAAATCTTAAATAAAACAATTACTGTGAGTGGAGTGTCTAGAAGCAATATGGGAATCAAACTGGTCACGTGAGGGAATCACAGAAGTAAGGACCAATGCGTGTTCTCCAGCGGGAAGTGTTGAACATTTCTGGGGCAAGTGAACCACTGCTACAGGAGTCATAACTGCGAGACATATCGCCTAAAGGGATCGAAGGCACCATTTTCCGTCAAGCTTGGACGCTCGGCAGTTAATTTCACCTGTCGGTGGTAGCCATGTTCTCATCAACTGGCGACATCCAAATCTTCTGTTACATCTCCGAAAATGAACGTGTTCTACAACGAGGAAAAGTCTACCCCCTTCCCCGGTCCTCCACTCTCCAGGAAACAAAAAGGATCATCATCTCACGTGCTAGAGACAGACACACACGCGATTCATCAGCGAGAAAGTAGCGTCGAGATACACGAGTGATGGTGTCGGTCGACCTCAACTTTCGAAAACGCAACATGAAACATGACAGGCCGGGTACTGACAGCCTTGACAACGACACAGCCAGAGATCAAATGATGATGACACTAGTCGAAGCAATCCTCTCTCTCTCTCTCTCTCTCTCTCTCTCTCTCTCTCTCTCTCTCTCTCTCTCTCTCTCTCTCTCTCTCTCTATTCAGAATACCGCTCCGTGTTGCTAACACTACTTTGGGCCGGAGAAATTTCACACCTTAAGATCTTGTTCCGCCCACATCGATCTACGTCAAACACCTGAATTACCCGGACAGGCTTAAAGCTCTACAAGCTGCACAACTTGGAACGTACATGAGAGCGATGCTCTGTACTACTGACATGAAAAATACTGGAAGACCTAGTCCCTGACCCGCATAATAAGGTCATTCCCTTGCTAGCATAGCAGACTGGGTAGAATAAACAAATTCATTCCACTGAAGATCAGAGATGTTACTAATCCATAAGGGAAAGTAGCATCGGTGTTTGGGGTCCACATACCTTCAAAATGATATTACGATCTTTTTCATTGTGCTACGATCCTTTAGTATCATACCCAAGGGTCGTACTCTCGCGACCAAGGATCGTACTGTCGTGTTCAAGGGTCGTGCCTCCGTGATCAAGGACTGTACCTTCGTACGTTACCCTTTTACCGAAATAAATACAATAAGGAACACTGAAGTTAGGAGCTTGTGTGGATACCTTGTGAAGCTGCAGAGCATTTGAAACTGCAGCTGGGCAGCTTCCTCCAAGGTCTGCTTCCACCAAGGTCTGCCAGATCAGCCTGGTTGCATATATAACAAATGGAGAGCTGCAGCATCAAACTGGTTTGTACATCAGGCCCTTAACACGGATGCCTGGTCGCAGACTGTGGTGGTGTGGATAGAAGACAGCCCTCGACACCACCACAGTGAGGCCGTACGTAAGTAAATCTACGATGTGGGAATAACAGACAAATCTACTTGCATCTTGTGGCATAATGTGACATTTGATATCAGTCTTCCCACAGAGGCTGAGGTAATAATATCCCACAACCTGCTGTATGGATGAATGATTAGTATAACATAGTGTTCTGAGGTGGCGCTCCGCCTGGTACGAGTGTTGCCTCAACACAGGGTAGCGACCCGGGAAGTGTGCAGTGCCACAAGTACTCAACACCAGCAGTTGTGAGCAAGGCCGCCATGATCTCTTCCTCACTGGGAACTAACGAACCAACCCCGGCCACCACCTGCATTGTGGCCACGCCTCCACCAAGGACATTGTTTTAATCAGTAACTCACTTATATAATTCAATCACTCTCGCCCGCTTCCTGGACCTCTCATGCCCTCTAGAACTCTTAGATCCTCTTCTGCACCGCCGCCCACACGATGGGTTCGAGTGCATCATAAATAAAGCTCTCTTGTGAAAATCAAAAATAAAACATTACCTACCTACGTCCCTCGCCACCACAAAGACAGATCACCACCGGGGGAAAAAATATAATGTAATTACTTATCTGTATCATGCACCATGACCTCGCAACATGTGTTCAGGTTCCCCAAGTTTTTCTACAACAAGTGACGGCAGTGACTGTCTCGTATCATAGTCGTACAACGTAACTGGAGACGACGACTTGGTGTAGTGGTGCTCCACCTTCTGTCTCTCTTGGTTAACCCCTAACCTACACCTACTGAGATGCAGCATTCCTCTGCTGATCTCCAGCCTTTCCCTGCCAACACCCAGCCTTCCCCTGCAGACATCCTTCCCTCCCACTTTCTGTCTCACATACATGCAGGTTCCTGGCATAAAGTCCACACACACACACACACACACACACACACACACATACACTTTCACTCAATCATTCTCCCATCCCTAACCCTCCTCCCCACCTTCCTCTTTCAACAGAGAAACCGAGTTAATAGTCACTTGCTTTAATTAACACAACAATATCACTTAACGCCGTGTCAACACTGTGTATTACTTGCTACCAACCACATTCCGCCCCTGAAGGTACAACAACAGACAATGACGCCCTCTTTAACTCCTCCAGTTTGTGATACAACTGAGATGTATAGACATACACTCATCACTCCCATAATCACACACTATATACTGTGAATCCTTCATCCTAGTATGACAACGGCTCCTGTCAGGCAGACACACACACACACCTGGCGAATTCAGCAACAGTCATCAGCCCAAGCCCTCCCGTTAGGGCAGAACCCATAGTAACTTTACCCTCTCCACCACACACCATTACAAACATAACGTACTGTAAACTGGGATAGATAAGAAAGGTCCTGGATATACGTAACCACAGAGTGTACCACACTAGCCAGGATGTGGTGGTAACGAAGGACTACTGGCCACGGCCTCCTACAGCCAAAATGAAAGGAGGAGCAACGCGATACATGGCCCCAAGAATGAGGTGTGTGTGTGTGTGTGTGTGTGTGTGTGTGTGTGTGTGTGTGTGAGTTTGGAGGGGGAGGGGGCTAGAAGATGTCTGGGACCATATTAAGGTATCCGCTAACCATCACAAACACCTGAGTAATCTCTACTAATTTACAGTCTTCAGATTGCCTGGACTACCGTCTCATACCCTGCCACACCTGCAGAAAACTTAGCAATGATAATAATAAAGTCCTATATGGAGAGAGAGAGAGAGAGAGAGAGAGAGAGAGAGAGAGAGAGAGAGAGAGAGAGAGAGAGAGAGAGAGAGAGAGAGAGACGCTTCTCCCTCGCTCCCCGAAAGAAATAGAAATAACCTCCCACACAGACTCTGGAGAGGGAAAATGCCTTTCACTTCCTCCCCGACGTCTCCAAATAGCAAACCCAAAACAGCTGTGACTGTGGGCGTCGTCTTAGCTGAGGCCGGTCTCTATGATCAGGCTACTATTACTCTCTAGTAAGGTTTTTGCATCTTGTTCACGACAATAATACCTATGATGATGCATACTTATATCATCAACTGTGAAAAAGGAACGAATGATAATCTTTAACTATGCACACGATCTTGGGGGGGGGTGTTCCGTTGGCCAGCCTAGCCACACTGCCCCAACTCCCCAAAACTAACGGCCACTTGTCCACCACCCGCAGCAGCCCTCTACCAGTTTTTCTCTCCATCTCTCACGTTACAACGTTTGATTCGACCGTTAAGCGGCAGTGTGCATTTTGTTCAACGTCATTAGAAGAGCGACGAGACTTGTAACCTTCAACACCACACACTTCATTTAACATACAGTCCCTCAATATGTAATCCTGTTTTAAATATCATATAATCCAGTCTTAAAAATCATATAATCCTATCTTCAAAATCATATAATCCTATTCTAAATCATATGAGCCTGTTTTAAAAAATCAACATTGTACTATTCTTATTTTTTTTTCATTTTTTTCCATAATTAAATCGTAAACATATAATCCTCAGTTTTTATCATCTTAAATATATACAAGTCAACCTCCTCTCTTAAGTGACTAATGGATATGAAAGCAATTTACAAACTTATGTGAGAAACTTCAGTATGACACAAGATCAATACAATGATCATGTCTGGCAAGCAGTATAGCAGCACATGTGCAACATCCGGAAACTGTTACGTTATCATTACACTTATCACCCGCATAACCTTGTAACGCAACAGTATTGTATGGAGGACCTTGGCCACAATCATAACAAGCTACGAGAGGACACACTTGCACCTATCAGAGATGAACTGACCAAATACTCAATTCACTCTTGTAAGGTAGAACTTACAACAAGCAGTTCACGTGCCCACGTTTTTGCAAATGCCTATCGAAAGAGGAAGGAAGGTTCATTTATATATATATATATATATATATATATATATATATATATATATATATATATATATATATATATATATATATATCTTTTTTTCTTTCTTTTTTGCTTTGTCGCTGTCTCCCGCGTTTGCGAGGTAGCGCAAGGAAACAGACGAAAGAAATGGCCCAACCCCCCCCATACACATGTACATACACACGTCCACACACGCAAATATACATACCTACACAGCTTTCCATGGTTTACCCCGGACGCTTCACATGCCTTGATTCAATCCACTGACAGCACGTCAACCCCTGTATACCACATCGCTCCAACTCACTCTATTCCTTGCCCTCCTTTCACCCTCCTGCATGTTCAGGCCCCGATCACACAAAATCCTTTTCACTCCATCTTTCCACCTCCAATTTGGTCTCCCTCTTCTCCTCGTTCCCTCCACCTCCGACACATATATCCTCTTGGTCAATCTTTCCTCACTCATTCTCTCCATGTGCCCAAACCATTTCAAAACACCCTCTTCTGCTCTCTCAACCACGCTCTTTTTATTTCCACACATCTCTCTTACCCTTACGTTACTTACTCGATCAAACCACCTCACACCACACATTGTCCTCAAACATCTCATTTCCAGCACATCCATCCTCCTGCGCACAACTCTATCCATAGCCCACGCCTCGCAACCATACAACATTGTTGGAACCACTATTCCTTCAAACATACCCATTTTTGCTTTCCGAGATAATGTTCTCGACTTCCACACATTTTTCAAGGCTCCCAAAATTTTCGCCCCCTCCCCCACCCTATGATCCACTTCCGCTTCCATGGTTCCATCCGCTGACAGATCCACTCCCAGATATCTAAAACACTTCACTTCCTCCAGTTTTTCTCCATTTAAATATATATATATATATATTTTCAAACTATTCGCCATTTCCCGCATTAGCAAGGTAGCGTTAGGAACAGAGGACTGGGCCTCTGAGGGAATATCCTCACCTGGCCCCCTTCTCTGTTCCTTCTTTTGAAAAAGAAAAAAAAGAAGGAATTCTTCCCACGTATTTCCTGCGTGTCGTAGACCACCACTAAAAGGGGTGGGCGCGAGGGGCTGGAAATCCTCCCCTCCTATTTTTAATTTCCATGCCACAGGTGGTGGTAGAGGTAGTGATCATACCACTGGAGTAATAACACTCCAGTTGATGCCGGTGCCCCTTATGAATTGGTGATGGTTGAGGCCAACAGCGGACATGGAGGAGCCGGAAAGGCGAGGCGTGGCGGTGACGATAACGGTGGAGCCACACGCCCATGACAGACGGATCCCCTCGAGAATCAACATTCCACCGACTGAACAATGCCGGTGGAGGTGTCCTTCACCGCCCCTGACTTTTATCTCCACAACACTAAAAATAAAGGATCAACACGGACGTCCTTGCCAAGTTAGCCACTTACTGTTTTTTAACAAGACTCAGAAAGTCAGCCTGGTCTTGGATCTAATGCACAACAGCGAGAACTTGAACGCTGCTAAAACTCTGAAGTGTTCTGATTGTTTCTGACTTGGTTCGTACGTATCATTGTGATGGTCATATCACCAAACACTTCTAATGATTAGAAATATCAAAGAATGCCTTCAGTGTCAGGTTTAAAAAGAAAAAAATAAACAGCAAAACACACGCCGGGTACAGACAAGTAAAGCTAAGGACGAGTGGAAAAGGTTATGAATTTCTTTACGATAATCGAGATGTGGAATCCAACTCAGCCATGTTTCCCTTCGCACCCTTATTTCACAGAGCCAAAGTTTGTAAAGATGACGTGCATCTACACAGAGAGATGCAAGAAAACCTTGATAAAGCAGGAAAAAAAAATATAAATCACATATCTACAGGTATTTATACGAAACGCTGAAGGTAATCGTGTCCTGAAGGCGAGAGTAAACACTTGAAACTGTGCACCGGAAGGCGGGGCCGAGATGCACATTGCGTAGCCGTGGTTGATCGCTGGAACTACCTCACAACATCCCCGGAAATATTGTCTTCAGTACAGCGACCATAACTGTTATACTACCATATGTCATAGGGACACTCAGCAGCAACAACTGGAACGAATTCGTCGAAATAATGGACCCAAGTTTATTCAGGAGACTTGACAAACTTACTGCGTCTACTGTGACACTTGAAGGGAAGTGTTCATTCTATCCTTGTTATTCACTTTAAGGGTTCTATACTTTCGCCGTATTACTTTACACGATGTGTTTATTTCGCAAACCATCATTATATATGTTCTATGTTCTCCAGAGTACAGACTCGGCTGAAAGTCTTCATTACTTCTCCTCTAATTCTCAGAGATGACAGTTCACTTTCTGACACCTACAGTTGCTTGGTAGTTCACTTAAGAGAAGTGCTGTACTTTCTTTGGTTCACAAGAATTTGACTGTTACTAGTAAGACACCTGAAGAAGCATTGCTACTACTATATTGATATTTCTTTGTCACATATAGTTCTTTACGAAGTTCATCCTTAGTAACAGGAACGTTTGAAATCATAGTTTACGTATATCTTACAATGGTTTAGTGGTCTTGCAATGCCGAGAACTCACTCGGGGACCAAACTACCGTCATAAGGTCTATGTGTCCTGTGCAAACTATGTAACTCGATCCCCTACTCAGTTGGGTTGTTTGAGGCCGCAGCCCGTAGCTCTTCATCACCACCAAGCCCAGAGTGGTTAGGTCCACTTTGTTGGTAAGGTATTTGGTAAAGTCGGGCTTTATACAATACATCCAAGAGAGGGAAAAATCTTTCATGTGTTCTTCAGGTGTTAAAAGATATCTGTCCACAGAGTTTCTAATGGCTGCAGGAAGCCAGTGTTGGGCCCCAGATGTTCATACTGTTATCAGTCAATGTGCTTATCGCATCTTTCGATTATAGAGATAACATTTCACTCTTCCATGGCCTAATGGAGTATAGCGGATATAGCGAACTATATTCAAGTACAGATTGGGAATCATATCCTCTCACAAAGATCTTAAATGGTAATATAATCTGTACTATCTGCCTCTTTGTGCTCTAGCGAGTACAACCACCGTGTTCTCGAGAACCGTTTACTTTCAATTAGTTCACTGGAAATCTGTTAGCGGCAGTCCACGTTTAGTGGTTGATTTCTTTTAGTAATTCATATGAAGTCCATTACTACAGACAGTTAACTTTATGAGGTATTATAATGGCACTACCAGCTACACACAGGGGCAGATATAGGGGTAAGCAGTTCACTTGAAAAGAAATATAGTTGTTGGTAATTCACCTTAATGAGCTCTATGCAGTACTGCATAAGATGGGTGCCACCTCATCCGAAGAGATCTACTGGTATTAGCACTGTACACGAAAACACTCATGGTTATCAGTAATACATTTGGGGTCTAATGCTAAGAACAGTTCATCTGCAGGGGTCTGACGTTCCACCTTCTTATACTGCTGTTACTGGTTCCCGAAATTACGGTCTCTTAACCCTGGCAGTTAATGTGAAAGCCTCTAATCACATTGGTGATTCATCTGAAAATGTGACTCGTTTCTAGTGATTCACTGTGAAGGTTACTTTACACATACGTTTCACCTGACGAAGTCTTCTTTCATTACTAGTTTATCTGGTGAGACCTAACATTACCTGTAGTTTACCTGAAGCCTAACTTTATCTGCAGTTTGCTTGTAATGATCTACTGGTAATGAAAGTTGAGCTGAAGAGGCCTAATGCTCTAGGCGAATTCTTGTTTTGAGTTGATCATTTGAAGAATTCTCACGTTTTTCATGTGATTCACATGTGGCCAACTTTTCTTGTTGTGAAAGTTCCATAAAAAAAAAAGTTCGCCTGCAGAGCCTGAAGAGGTCGACTGCTATTGATTTACCTCAACTTTATGGTAATGACAATTTACATTTAAGATGTCTACTGTTAATGCCTGTTGAACTGAACGTGCGTAATGGTTTTGATCATTCCCCTAAAGAGGTCATACGTTACTGATATTTCACCTGGAAAACCACTGCTATTAAGCAATGACCTAGATGAAGAAAGATGCTTACAGGTAGATCAAATGAAGGTGTCTATTGTGATGGGAATCGTCTTCAGATTTACGTAACACCAAGGGGGGCTGCAGCTCCGCAGGGATGGGCAGCTATCACCAGATATGTCATCTTAAGTCTCCTGTTATCACCATTTCTTGTTTCCGGGTATGGTAAAGGGGGGGGGGGAGGGTATTGTGAGAGGGTAGCATGGATAACAGGAGGTAATGCGCAGTTGCAAAAACTTGTAGATGTATCTCAAGGTAAAGGCAAGATTTGCCTGTGTATGCAAGTGATGTATGTTGGTGGTTTGTGTGGATTCTGGTATAGTTCTGAGAGTTTTGTGTTGTTTGAAAATTTTTTTTAGGTTGGTTATGGATATGATATGTGACCAGTCTGGGAGACAAGTGTACATTAATCTGTATGAACTAACTGTAGAAATGAAAAAGCTTACCTTATGCAGGCCAAATTCTGTAAGGGCTCTGAGAGCGTTCAGTTTTCTTGTTGCCTTTGTGTTCATGTGCTTGACGTGAGGAGAAAATGTCATAAGTGAATCGAATGTGATGCTTCGTAAAGAGTTGGCCTTGTTTAGGACGTTCACTTGCCCGTGAAGCTCGTCCAACATAAGAAAAAAATCCTTCTGAAGGAGCCCTCAAGAACCTCAGGAATTTGGCTCTTGACGAGAATCTCATCGTAGTAGAAAGTCTGGGATTCCTCTACCTAGATCGGAGTAAGCTGGTCTTGGCGAGACGTCCACACAGTAGCTCCAACAATCCACTTGAAGATACTGCCTATTTCCATCAGCTTAACGAACCAGTTAAGGTATAGAGATACATCCAGTTTTATACGCTATAGAACACAGCAAACTATCGCTAATTCTTCAGCTATGTCCACCCTGCGCCCTTACGTTCACTAGCGATTGTAAAGTGGAGCCGTTGGCACCTACACGAGTCGACCAACTGCTTTAGTTAACCCCTTCGGCACCTCGTTACGACTTTAGGCATGATGCGTAACCTTAGCATTGTCATGCCCAAGGGTCGTATCGTGGTGCTCATAGGGTTAACGTTCATATTCACCGCCAGTCCAGCTCGAGTGAGAGTGTGAGACACTGACTGCCCTCTACTCTAAGACACCAGAACAATAACCTCGTTATGAACCATCAGGTCTCCTTGTTATCTGTCCTTCCCACGTACTCACAACCTTCGTCCTTGACCAACCTTCCCTGTTTACAACCTGCTGGATGTTACAACGTTTGATCCTGTACAATCTGAGTAAGTGGAGGAGAAAATGAGAAAATGAAAACAGTTATCCCCCAATAGTTCTCGGAGCACATCTGCTTTCCAGTGGAATTAATTTGCACAGGTTGTCGAGCGTGTCGCCTCAGCAAGAGATTACTGCCGTGCAAACAAAGGGATCAGACCTTCCAGTATTTTTCACACGTATTATTACGTCTACTGTCACGCGTCTAAATACTACAGCCCGAAACTCGCGACACGTCCCAGGAATTCACATGTTCTATGAATATTATTGGGCAGTGAAGCAACTCTTCTCTTTATATATATATTATATATATATATATATATATATATATATATATATATATATATATATATATATACATATATATATATATATATATATATATATATATATATATATATATATACATAATCGCTGTTTCCCGCGTCAGCGAGGCAGCGCCAGGAAACAGACGAAGAATGGCCCATCCACTCATATACACATATATATACATAAATGCCCATATACGCACATATACATACATATACATATTAACATATACATACATATACATACACACAGACATATACATATATACACTTGTACATATACATACTTGCTTGCCTTCATCTATTCCTATCGCTACCCCGCCCCACAGGAAAGACCAGTAGAAAGGTATCAAGGGCTTTGAACAGTGTCATCATTGGACTTGTTTCTTTGGCTTTAGAAGCATAAAATCTGTCTAGCGTTGTTCACTGTACCAGACTATCTCAAACTTGACCCCCTTGCAATACGCCGCAATGTTGGTTCACTTTCCCTCTTCTATAGGTATTTGGTTTTTGCCCCCGGGAGCTGGCTGCTTGTGCGCCTACACCACTAGCTAGACTACGCAATACTCGGCAAGCTGCTACGTCAAATGATTATTATGTGGCCATTAGCAATTCAAGGGTGGGTCGTTTTGATACCTGCTTCATTCCCTACACGTCGAAGCTTTGGAACTCTCGACCTTCTCATGTCTTTCCCAATAACTATGACCTGGCACATTCTAAAAGACAGGCTTTTTCAATTCCTCAAAAATTCGTAAATACTTTCCCTTGTCTTTATTTTCCGTTTCATAATTCTCTATATTTCAACTGGGGGCCCAGCCTTGAAGTGGACTTACGTCCGTGACTGGAGCCTTCAGCATAAAAATAAACTATTGTCACGAAATTTGTTATATAATTCCATCACTGTGGCCCAGTTCCTGGACCTTTTCTGCACTTTGTACCCTCTCTTGCTTCACCAAAGACGTGCACAAACCAATTCCAGTTTCATTTCACCAGCAAAAGTCAGTCAAACCGGCAGTTTCATTTGCTACGTTCCCCAAGCGTGAGATTATACCAGACATTACCAAGCCCAGACACCTGACACATGTTTCGCGTGCCATGACCAAATTGGACTACATGTTTAAATATGTACCTTCATTTCACCTGCAGTGGCGACGTGAAAACCGTCACCCGTTAAACATCAAATCATTTTCGCGCATATTCCTCTGACCTCCTGCCATCCGCGAGGAAACTTTCCCTTTTAACCCCTTGAGTGTCAGGTCAGAGGTCAAGCCATCGTACCGTCGTGTGCAAGGGTTGGAGCTTCGTGCTCAGTGGGTTTGATTAAGGTGCTAATATTATCAATAATGGATGTCTCTGAATTTCCCTCTGCTGGGGGAGGAATTATACGTAAGTTTCTGGACAGACCTTTTGTCAAGCCTTACGATGATTCTCGTAATTTTTCAAGATTTGCTCCATGGACTGTGTATGCAAATATGCATAAGTATATGTTAAACATATATATCGTTTATTCATTGTAGTTTTCACATATAAGTATGCATTGTTCAAAAATAAATCTTTTTCTTTCTTTCATACGTGCTTGCCTTTCTTGCCTGTGTGAGATAATGTCAGAGACTTAGAGCCTCCGAGCAAAAATCCTCGATTTCCTCTTTCTTCTGTTCCTACTTTCAGAATATGATAATAAAGGATGAGAAGATTTCCAGACCTCCCTCTCCATGCCCTGTTTCCATCCCTTTTAGTTACCTTCTACGACACGTAAGAGATACTTGGGTAATGGTGTGTCTCCCTTGCACCCGAGGGCAATGTCTATCAACCTCCTCCTGGTCGAGGAACCCTCTAGCCAACGTGTGATATTTTCTGGAACAATGATCCTCTCCATCCAATCTTTTCCCCTGCTCTCGTGTAAGGGAAATTTTATAGGCTCATAAGGAAATTTTGTGGCAACCATAAGCCAAGTTCAAGATAGAGGAGATCTAATTATGAATTTCAAAATAATGGGCTTATGTAATCTATTTATAAAGTTATGGGCTTCTACAATTTTTTTCAATTACTGCAGAATTTTGCAGGTCTTGAATATATATATATATATATATATATATATATATATATATATATATATATATATATATACATATATATATATATATATATATATATATATATATATATATATATATATATATATAAATAGATTACATAAGCCCATTATTTTGAAATTCATAATTAGATCTCCTCTATCTTGAACTTGGCTTATGGTTGCCGCAAAATTTCCTTATGAGCCTATAAAATTATATATATATATATATATATATATATATATATATATATATATATATATATATATATATATTATATATATATATATATATAGTTATCACTGTGTGAGTATTCATTAAACCGTAGTAACTGTTTTCCTTGTATAAAGCAACAGACAGAAAAGTGATAGTTCGTTTAAAAGACATGAGTAGTAAAATGTTTTTTTTTCTTTATTTTTGTAAACACTGGAGGTAACGACCTCCACATCGTAAAGCTGTTCACAGACGTGAGTCACTGAGAGATAAGGATAAGATGCAGGTCCTGGACTGTCGCCAACATGGATGATGGATAACTGTCTCTAAATAAATAAGGTCTCGTGTGAGTCGACTCCTCATCTGCGTTACATTGGTAGCGATGTTGTTGCTGTGTGTTCCCCCTATCGACTAACTGGCTGGTTTACGGTACCGGTGATCGCATGTTAATGTATAGTACCTCCCGCCCGTGGTGAGCGATCGTGAATCAAATGACAAAAATGACACGGTTGTGGCCCGCCGCGGCGACCGATCACCGAGCATCTCTCACGCCACTTCGGTCACTTTATCAGACAAGCGGACGCTGGACTTACACTCCTGCCGGAGAGCACAGCGTGAATCATCATACTTCTTAACTCGACGATAATACGGGTCTGGAAACCGTTATGGAGAGGCAGAGGAACTACCACCACCACCACCAACCCCCCCTTCCCTTGACCACCCTATTACCCGGTTAATACAGCTCCTCCCCCTCCATCCATCCCCCCAAACACCAGTTCCCTCCTCCAACTCCTCCCGATCCCACCCACCCCTACCGAGGGGCCCCGTAGTAAGCATAACGACCTTGCCGTCAAAAAACAAATGTAGCGCACATCGACACTAACGTTGACATGCGAGAAGTACTGCAGTTTTTCCACACACTGTTCCTTTCTTACATAACCTAGTCAAGTTGGTCCTAATACTATATTTGAAGGTGTCTGGTGGAACACAGATAGACTGATAAAATAATGCGAGGTGAAGCATGAGTGATGGCAACATTATTAGCCGTGTGTGTGTGTGTGTGTGTGTGTGTGTGTTATGGTGGGCCGGAGGTCAGTACTCCTGCAGATGCTCCCGCTCCTGCCACATGTGCTCACGTCCACAGGTACAACATCCTCTACAACCTCATATTGTTGTCATTGCCAAACATGACACGCATGCCGGGCCTCTCTAGCTGCACTGGGGAAGTCATGCACGACCAGCGGCGGCACGGAATGTGGCTGAGCAGTGACAACAAAGCCGTGCCGGGAGAACTGAACACCCGGTACGACGGGGAGGGTTGGGAGGCAGGCAGAACTGCTGTTACCGGCTCCCTGTACGCTACTCTGCCCTCTTTATGTAACCTTATACATATATACATACATACGCACCAGTAAACCACCACCACTACACATGATCCAAGTTAAATTTCACTCACTACAACTCCACTTCATAGCTTTCTACCAAACATTACTTAATGAAGGCATTGCAGTTTTAAAGCCGTGTGGTGGAAACACTCGATTCTCTCTCTACGTCAGTCAACTGTTTGGATGGTACGTACAGACAGCCTCTGGTGATGGCTCACATGTCAGGCATGCATCGACAGTAACCAATAAAAAAAATAGGGAGACAGAATACTAACATTTACATGAGTACGACGATACGACCCACGTGGGTATAGGATAGGCTGGCCTCTTCTTTTTATCTGACCCTGTAAAGACTGGACAACACTCGTGCTCACGAGGTTGAGGGATTCAAGGCTGGGGCACAGATGTGTGCCGCCCTCAATCCTGAGGGGGGCCTCCTCTCCATGCTGGCCCTGACACCACCTGTGGGAGCGTTGCGCGTAGGTGTGGTATGACCAGTCATTATGTGCCTGGCCACCCACCTGTGGAGCTTCAGTCGGCAACACGTGCTTGTCCCTCACACCCGCCAGCCATCCTCATTCTCTGCACCTTTATTAAATTCTACTGAATTAATAAAGCAATTTTTCTCCATGCTAAATTAGAATGTTTGTGTAGACCAACCACGCGAGAAAAGTGTGATACAGTAGTATCAAACCATTTATAACATTAAGTAGGCAAACAATAATGTTTACGACACCAAATGACAATATTGTGACAAGACCACACCCAACTTACGATGATGAAGTCTGTTCCTTATTACATTTCAAGGTCAACAATTTCACCTTCACACAAGCAACGCTCCTACGAGTTTTCTGGCACAAGTGACTGAAAAAAAAAAAAAGCTCTACCCCGACATTTTTCACTTCTCCAAAAGCCAGGAAGAGAAAGTTGGATTACAATACCAAGTGAGTGGATAAAGCTACGATAGACAGTATCATACTGTACAACACAATGCCGTTCTTCTAAGTTCCAGGGGAGCAACACGTCGCTCTCTACCATACCTGACTGCGAGAAGCCTCGTCCGGTGACCCGGATACAAACATGAGACAAAAAACGTGGAACGTGTACCAACAGCGGCACGTCAACACACCTTTCGTCCCGCGTGAACCTGGCTACTGCCTTGGCCGTCCATTCCATCTGTACCTAACCTAATGACATTCAACTCCACCCCTCCACCCTGCACTTGTCTCCATCACACATTCACCAACAGGCAATCACCAACACGCATTCACCGATTTACTCACTTTCACCCGCACACATCCATTTACATGCATCATTTACCTACACGTTTGCAATGATCTCTACACGTATCAACACACGACGATTATCCTTATATAAGGTGCGTCCGTATACATATCTGGCGCTGCTACGTCTCTCCCTGCGTTTCTCTTACATATTCCAGATTTGGGTTAATACCCATGTATATATGGAAAGATGCGTAGTAATATAAGGCAAGGTACAGGAATGGTCTGAGGGACCCAACGTATTTAGTACACAGATGCACACATTACATAACCGTTAGGTCAGCACACACACACACACACACACACACACACACACACACACACACACACACACACATATATAACATATACATATATATGTTCGATCCCGGCTGTTGGAGGTTTGTATGTTCTATGAAGGTGCGCGTTCATATGCACTTTCTTCGTGTGTGTGTGTGTATATATATATATATATATATATATATATATATATATATATATATATATATATATATATATATATATGGAGAGTACAGGAGTATATAAGGCAAGTTACAGGAATGGACTGGGGACTGTATGGGTTTAAATGTGAAGACGATCCGATGGTCTGGGGCGAGTCAAGGGGGCCCACATCCCGGGAACCCCAGCCACGTGTGGTTGGCCACGAGGAACCTGGGCCGCTTATAACGGTACAAACACGGCAACACACTTAACTTTCTCTGGAAACACTGCCGTCGATCTGAAACTGGGAACTGAGGAGGAGACGGAACAAAGCCAAGAAGGGAGAAAAGGAATGGGAGGCGGAGGAAGAGACGGAACAAAGCCAAGAAGGGAGAAAAGGAATGGGAGGTGGAGGAAGAGACGGAACAAAGCCAAGATGAGAGAAACGGAATGGGAGGAGGAAGAGGAAGACAAAGAACAATAAATCAAAATATGCCTCATCCCATAGCAACCCCCCCACTAGAGAATATTAATGGCGTCCTTGACTGGCATAACAAACGAGCCAACAGTATAAATATCAGGTAGTGATGTCACATCTTCCAACGGTCGAGATCTTCCAGCATTCCATCCTCAACTGCCGCCGCAGCCCAAGCGAGACATGGTTCTCGAACCTAACCTGACCTAGCCTAGCTTGGCCTGCCGATCTATTCCTCCCAGCTATACCTTTGAGAGGCTAGCGGCAGGACCCCAGTCTACTATCCACCGACATCAATTTCGCATGTATCACATACTGTTTACTATTCTCCAGCAGATAACATCCTCACAGACCATCATGTATTCTGTTACCCGTCTTAACTGTGTAGTTCCATGATTCCTACATAAGATGGCATTCTTCAAGCCATATATAGCAGTAATAATAAATTCAACCTTGTTATCTACTTATATTCCTATACAGGTAGCAGTGATGTAGTTATTCAACTACATGTTCTACACCACTCAGGTATAGAGTCACTGACGCTGGTGTCGCTCTTCATAGCATGCAGTCTTTAATGATGAACTTCTTGAGTGAGACGATACGACCCTTGAGTACGATATCCTGGTCTTTAACCTGATCCTTAACGTCCAAGCCATCGTACCCAAGGATCAGTGCCGGCGTATTTCATGGCCTTACCGGTCAAGGATTGCACGTCGTGCTTAAGAAATGAATATTATCTGCAGTATTCATTGCATTCATCTAACTACCAAGTAATAACAATATTACGAAAACAGTGATACTTACACTAAAGAATTCCTCAATTAGTTGTTTAAACGACAAGGGGAATTAATATAAAAAAAATTGAGTTTTGTAAGACTGAGGGAGGATGGAATTTTATATAAATACAACACAAGAGCCGCTCTTAGTGTGAGGCTTCGGTAGGATATGGGCTACAAGCATGAGTAAACTGACCCCCTACATTACCTGGATATAACGGGTGTGATCTTGGTGTTCGATGTACAAGGATCCAAGGCGTGTCCCTCCAAGTGCAGGATTAAGGCCGCAAAAACGTTCCCGTGCCGAGCGTCCGCTATAACGGACGAGGAAAAACTAGACTTTACAAAAGCATTTCCCTACAATACTGTTGCCCAAATCCCTCCTCAGCGTTAATGGCGACATTTTCCTTTACGAGGTAAGACTTGATGTCACTGAATGTCATATGATAATGTAGGTAAATAAGCATCAAGGCTTACGCTGCGCACAGTATACATGATAATCACAATGCACTGTTAGCACATCACCTAGTCCTCACAGAGGAAGAAGAGAAGTAACATAGAAGAGAAAATCTTGCAGGAAATGACGAGAAGTGCCAGCGTGAATAGCTTCAGTAAATTAGCCGGGAGTCAGGTAACGGTCGCGGTGTTGCCAGCTCTCTACCGTGCGTGTGGCTGATGAAGCGACGCCACGCTCACTGTGTCCACACTGACCAACACACAAAACATGGATGAACACAGACTGGGTGGTGGAGCCTAGCGAGACGAACGTGAACGGACGTAATCTGAAAATCTATTGGTAGAAACAAAAGACATCTGGGGCATCGGGCTACCAAGCCTTCGCTGAAAAACATTTTTTAAATCGATTTCGTTAAGGTTAACCGACCAGAAATGGGTCTTAAAGATTACTGTAATCATTGCTGCTTAAATTATACCCTCAAGTGGTCGGTAATAAATACAATTTTTTTTTAACTATGTTTCAGTGCCATGTAGCCTCGACAGTCGTCCACTTAAGCATCCTTATTACCAACCTCCCTCCCACTTCTCCCTTACAAGACAGTTATAACTACCAAGGAGTTTTCTAAATACGAGAGAGAGAGCTACAAACAAGGTGGGGACACTAGGTCAAAGCCACAGTAAAACGTCTGGAACGACCGGGAAAGCTGTGTGTGTGTGTGTGTGTGCGCTGGAGGCGCAAGCCGGGGTGTTTGGCCCAGACTAGTACACACGGTGAACAGGTCTCCAGACATGACCCAGGAGCAACACATATCCTCGTCATCAGCAGCTCTACACCGCGTCCCCTACAATTCTATTTTCATGGACTTCATAAATACTTGAGTATTAACACGCTTTTACATCATTACGTTTAATATGGTTGCTTTATATAATTTATTGCTAGAGCATTCTAAAAATAAGTTACTACAATAACTTAACATTCCACAAGAAATTTTGGAAGAGTCAAACAACACACACACACACACACACACACACACTAGATTAACTGGTTCAAGGTGACATCAAGCCAACAGCAACTCTTCTATCACAGTAACAGTTATCTTAAGAGCCGTTAGAGGACGAGCAACATGCTCATGTAATATGTAAAGAATTCTGCAAAAGTCTTCGGCAAGTGCGATCATGCAGCCATCAACATTCAAAATACGAGTGACTGGCAAAGATGATGAGTCTTCAACTTACAAACATATCCCAGTAGGTCGTAACTGGCCGATCCCTGATGCCTCCAAGGTAAAAAGTTTTCTTCCTCAAGGAACTGTACTTGCGTGTTTGTCATTTCTCTTTCTCATACCTGACAAAGATGTAGACACAACAGACTCCCTTCCCCTATCGTTCATACCAGTCAGAACCAGAATTCTCAATCTCTTCTCCCGAAAGACTACACGCTGGTAGAGCATATCAGTAATGCCTAATAGTGGGCAACTGATGATATGAGGATAAAGAGAAGTATCAATTCCTTTGGTACATAGGAAATGAAGTCAAAGTTACAACCAGCACAAAAATTCTTGGCATTAACATACGCTGTGTGAACAATCTGGGAATAATGATGTCCAGTGTCTTTAGTACTGGTCTGCAATAATAAACAACCACAATTCTACAAAAATGACAAGTTGGATTCTAAGAAGCCTTTAGACAAGATTTACTGTCTCAATCTCTCCTATCTTGAATACTTTCATCAGCCAACATCATATTCTCTCCTGATTAGAATTCTATTGTCTACTACCACCACGTTCTCCCATGCCATGACTGGAATACTAGTGTCTACTACCACCACGTTCTCCCATGCCATGACTGGAATACTATTGTCTAATACCACCACCTTCTCTCCGGACTGGAATACTATTGTCTACTAACATCACGTTCCTTCCTGACTGGAAAACAACCCAGACAGGTTTACAGTGCGTTCTTAGCCGCACCAACTTGACAAAAAGAGGAAAACAAAACGATTGAAATAACTGAGGCTGACGTCTGGTTGGGCGGAACGAGTAGATATATCATAACTTGGACAAGGAAGATATCTAAGGCCTGGTCCCCTGTCGTAAATTTACTCGGAAAGTTATTCCACACTGGATCCACAGAGAGAGAGAGAGAGAGAGAGAGAGAGAGAGAGAGAGAGAGAGAGAGAGAGAGAGGAAGACTAAGGACGGTTTTCTAAATCCCTTGGGAGTGAGTGTTTCCGGAAACGCGCTCAAAAAACGCATTCCAGCCACTTAGAAAACGGTGCTACAAAAAACGAGGAAGGCAACCGTACGTATCCACAATAAAAGGAAAACATTGCTGATGTCCGAGACAGCAAAATATTCCGTGTTCTACCCGATGTGGAACGTTGTGGACGTCTCAGTGACATAAGTCTGGAACGCGCTGGTGGAATATACCTACAAAATATACCTGACCAGCCAGGCTGTAGCCTTACGGGCCACGCCCCGTCGTAAATAGCCTGAGTTACCCCAGCAACAACACTACAGTTCTGTGATAAGCGCCCAGGCTGGGCGGCACCAGAGAACTTCCCAATATACCTCAACTGTGAACAAGAGTATCGGGAGGATGAATATCATATGTTTTCTGGAACATACTATACAGAGGGTATTTGATAGGCTGAACAGATTATACGGATTTGGGAAGTCAGAAACAACGTAATAAAGACAGACTGTGAGTGTTGGAGGTTACGGAGGGCGAGCAAGGCCTGAGGTTGTGTTCCCAGTGTAGTTGGTAACAGTGGCGTCAGTGTCGGGTGTCATAACACACTCATTATATATATATATATATATATATATATATATATATATATATATATATATATATATATATATATATATATATATAATCACGTTGGCCAATGATGCTCAACACACCTTAGCAGCATCAACGATTACCAGCCACACGCCCGGCCGTGCACTTCACGTGCCCGACTCTCCAGTTCACGTGCCCATCCCTCCGGGATACGTGCCATTTTATATCACGTACAGAGTGCAAATATTACATCGGCCATCTTAGCAACACTTGCACTCACCGACCCCTTGAGCACAACACTAAGGCCCTTAGGCACGACGGTGCGACCCTTGGGCGCGATGGCTTGGCCTCTCATCTAAACCCTTCAGGGATCAAGGGTCAGATTATCATCATACTCAAGGGTCGTAGCTTCAAGCTCAGTGTTCAAGGCCCTTACGGTGGAGCTCACGAGGGTCAACGGGAGTGTGGAAATGCCTCGGGTAATGTGAGCAAGAAGACGGGAGTGATCTGGCTAAGGGAGTGGCGTCAGTGTAGCTCGTAACGTCAGGTTCTGTGGGGAACTTTTTCACACCAGCGCCTACATCGTGCCCTCCAACAAATCCATCGTTCAACCTCATCTAATAGGAAACGTGCCATTCTCACGACACTTAAAACTCTCTCATGCTACCCACCCTCTCTCTACATTTCCTCCCACCAAATAGAAAATAATCGAGAGAAAACTGCTTTAGTACTCTCTCTCTCTCTCTCTCTCTCTCTCTCTCTCTCTCTCTCTCTCTCTCTCTCTCTCTCTCTCTCTCTCTCTGTAATGAGTGCCATATCGTAGCCCTACCTAATACCATTATCTCTACAGGTATTCGAAGGTAGGTACTCTCTCTCTCTCTCTCTCTCTCTCTCTCTCTCTCTCTCTCTCTCTCTCTCTCTCTCTCTCTCTCTCCACAGTTCCCACCAATTCACTGTCTCGACTTTTTCTCACGGGCCACCACCCACTCCCCCGTAAACATCCGCTTTTTCTATCACCTTTCCACCCTGCGTAACCGAAAAACAAAAAAAAAAGAGGTTTCTTTTAACCCCCCCAGACCTGCGCCTTTCTCCCACGCTCAACTCCCCCCCCCCCCCACCCTCTCCTGGCCCTTCAGCGGACTGAGACAAGGAAGAGACAAGTCTCTCGTCTCGACCTGAATGAGACCGGGAGATGAAGACAAGAAATACAGGTACTTACCAACATCACTGCCGAAAAGCGATTCACAACCGTGTCGTGTCTCCTCACCCAACACACACACACACACACACACACACACACAGACACACACACACACGCACACACACACACACACACACACACACACACACACACACACACACGCAGGAGGACACCAACCTTTGCCTGAAACAAAAGAAAATAAATATGTTAGTTACACTTATATAATGTCCGTGTGTAGTAGGTAGGTAACATTTCAAATCAAAATCGAGTCTGGTTTAAGTCATGAATAGAGAAAAAGATCTAATCAACAAGTTTATTGGAGAACATATATATCTTTATTGCAAGCATATTATTCCTCTCTTTATATAAAATAAAATCCCTTAATATAAATGAAACTTTTATAATGACTTAAATGATACGTTCCTGGAAGACATAAAGCACACAAAAACAAAGTTACTTTATAACATGGTACATTATCACCCCCCTTGAACACAACGGTACGATCCTTCAGCACGACGGTACGATCCTTGAGCACGACGGTACGATCCTTGAGCACGACGGTACGATCCAAGAGCACGACGGTACGATCCTTGAGCACGACGGTACGATCCATGATCACGACGATTTGACCTTCAGCACGACGGTACGATCCATGATCACGACGGTACGATCCATGAGGACGACGGTACGATCCATGAGCACGACGGTACGATCCATGAAGACGACGGTACGATCCATGAGCACGACGGTACGATCCATGAGCACGACAGTATAACCCTTGCCTACGCTGGCCGGTCCATCACACTTGGTCTGGGACCTTACATCACCTTACGATAATTTCGGTCTCTGGGACGACAAGGCTGTCGTCAAGTTGCTCCTGTGATGTTTTTCCCGACTGTTAGGGGCTGCCGCCCGTAAGCCTAAGTAACCTCCCTGGTCTGACTCGTGGTCAAGTTAGGTACTACAGGACGTGTTGCGATTTCGTACACGAACGGTGGTAATGTTATCCGAGTGAAGTGCTAGTGACTAGTTCACCTTTTTTAGCTGTGGCAAACCCCCCCCCCCCCACACATACACACACACACACACACACACACACACACACACACACACAGAACTGTGTCAAGCAAGGTCCATCTTTCGCCAAACGGCTGGCCTTCAAACGGGGTCATATAAGATGAAGACCTATCAACTGAGCGATGCTGCAGCAGACACGCAAAGCAGGGAGGTAAAAACTGAATATGAAATCAGTTCGAGGTCATGATTATATATATATATATATATATATATATATATATATATATATATATATATATATATATATATATATATATATCAAGCAGAGGTCAATCAATTGATGTCCACTCCAGTACGTTGGGTAGTTTCATGTGCACTCGTACCCATCCTGAGGGAGGCGGTGCAACAGAGGATACAGAGTGCACAAAAGGTCCAGGAACCGGACCACAATGGCTGAGTTATTACATAACCAGAGGAACGTGAACGAACCAAGAAACAGTGTATACAAGTGTCTTACAGTTTACCTAGCAGTGGAAATACGTGGTAATTCTCACGAAGACATATTTATACATCAGCTCTACTGGAATGAGTAATGTTTGTAAATTCGTGAAATCAGAACGAGTGACGAAATATATCTATCACACAGGCAATCACTTATGAAGGCTTTCACCTCAAGAGGCACGAAGTGAGGGTGAGTGGGTGAGGGCGAATCATTTTACGTGGGACGTTTCAGCAGTCACCAGTATGCACCTTCATGGTAAACAACATGACCGATCATCATCAGATGCTGACCGAGAACTGGACTCAGATGCAGACGCGGACACGTAAGTGGACGCCGAGGGTGATGGTGGATCAGGTCGTGTTCTGGGTCCCAGGGTTTCAAGCAATATAACCAATAGATCAAGTAAGACTGAACATTCCCACCTGTCAGAGAGAGAGAGAGAGAGAGAGAGAGAGAGAGAGAGAGAGAGAGAGAGAGAGAGAGAGAGAGAGAACTCTTTCCCTCCTTAACGGACGTGGAACATAAAACACATGGAGGTAACCTACTAGAATCGAAAGAAACAATAACTGATTTCTGTACGGTCTTGTTCTGTCATTTTAGGGTGTGTCGAGTGAATGTATGTCCCCACACTTGGCTATTGTGCGTCTTCAACCAAAGCGAAAGAGACAATGACAGAAACTTATCGCCGTAACGCCAGCACTTCGGAGTTCTTCACAATATACAGGAAAAAAAAAAAAATCCTTACTTGATATGAACGATTACAGACACTGTTTACGTCATACACAATACACCTCCTTTAAACGCGATCTACAATATCATTTTTGGCGGTGGCATTTTGTTTACACGAATACCCTTTGGGTATGATGACCTGACCTTTGACCTGACAAGACAGGGGTCAGGTCAAAGAGCAGGTCATCATACAGTAGCTGTGGTGGAGAGGTGTGGGTATGGCAGGTGCGTGTGGTCGGCAACAGCGAGACAACGGGCGCTGTGACCCAAGGCTGTTGGGGATACTCCATGCAAGTCGGTCATGGTGAGTACTGGCTCCTGCTGCTGCTGCCTGCCTGCCTGCCTGCCTGCCTCTTCCTGGTGCTGCTGCTGCTGCTGCACAGACACACAGACATTCAGTCTATTGAGGACGACGGGACGGTCCTTGAAAACGACAGTGCGATTTGTGAGCACGACGGTACGACCTTTGACGACAAAGGTGGACGTAACTGTACGACCCTTCCGTATGATGGTCTAGCCTCTGTAAAATGCTATCTGCAGGTTGTGTGAGCCAATGGGAGACGACCAGTGGAGACCCTGTTGCTCACCAACGTTAGATGAAGGGTATTCGATTACACAGTACTCGAATAGCCGTTTCGCTTTTAAGGGTGATCATATCCTAGCCGTAATGCTCCCGCCTCCTACGCAAGGGACCCGGGTTCGATCCAGGCTGTTAGAGGTTAGTAAGTTATATATACATATATATATATATATATATATATATATATATATATATATATATATATATATATATATATATATATATGGGCCTCAGTGGCGTAGTGATTAGCGATACTAAGAGTCATTCATTCTCCTAGGCGCTTATGATTACTTTTCGGAAGAAAAAACAGTGAGAGTAGGAAAGATTTTTTTTTCCAAGACTCAGTCGTCTGTCCCTAGTGCTACCTTGCTACGTAGGGAAACGGCGAACAAGTACAAAATGCTACTCCAGGCAAAGATGGTACGTTTGATGGAGTAGCAACCCCGGTAATGCTGTATGTGTGAGAGTCTTAGGCCCCGAATGCAGAGGAACTTAGGCCCGAATGCAGAGGAACGGAAGAGGGCGGACATGTTGGAGACAGAATGCCTGAGGAAAACTTGTGAGGAGGGTTGTTCATGTGGGGAACGACTTGGCAAGAGAGTGGTGTGGTTGTAAGCGCAGGCTGGCAGAGACAGGTGAGCAGGGTGTGCTGAAATGCTTGCATGTAATCATGAAGAGGATGAGCGAAGACTGACAAAGAGGATCTACCTGTCAGAAATAAAAAGGGCAAGAGGGAGGGAAAGATAAAGGAATGTAAGGATGAAATGAAAGAGACTTTGAGATATCAGGAGCAGAATAATCAGAAGCTTGAGAGGTGTACATGCGATAGAGCAGATAGGAGCGATGTGGTATATGGGAGGCGACGTGCTGCTAATGAGCCGACCAGGGATGCGAAGATGTCACTAGAAACTATGATATTGGTGTGTGGGCCTGGGCTACTGATGGTAGGCTCTGGTTAAAACGCATTATACAAGACAGTCAGAGTGCAGATCCAAGGAAAGGAGGCTACTGTTAGTCTGTGCCTAACGCTACCCTGCCAAAGCGGGAAACGCCGAAGTGTGTGTGTGTGTGTGTGTGTGTGTGTGTGTGTGTGTGTGTGTGTGTGTGTGTGTGTATGTATATATATATATATATATATATATATATATATATATATATATATATATATATATATATATATATATGAAGATTTACAGTTACCTGTGTAGGTTTCCTCCCTGCTGATAATACTAAAGGAAAAAATACAAGGAACACAAAATCTTTAACTGGAATGTAAATAGAAGCAGGAGGCAGGGTCGTGTTGGCCCTCCAGCCATCACTCCATCACCATCCACATCCCCCTTCATCACAACCCTCCCACACTCCTTCCATCACCACCCTCTAACACCATCCCCACCCCATTCACCACCGCCCTCCCACACCGTCCACACTAACTCCATTACCACACCTCCCACACAGTCCACACTCCCTCCACCACAGCCTCTCCAACACCGTCCACATTCCCTTCACTACAGCCTCTCCAATACCGTCCACACTCCCTTCACCACAGCCACTCCTACACCATCCACATTCCCTCCACCACCAACCCCCAACACCGTTCACATTCCCTGCACCACCCACCACCTTCTGCAGCTCACCAGCCTTCGTGGCTGCTCAAACCGCCGCAACCAACCCTCCTTCTCTACACACCGTGTCTGGCCGCCACCGCCGCCACCCTCCCCAACTCTCTCTTCACATCCCAGGTCCACTCCCTCCATCACTCCCCCACCCGCACTCACCCCACCCAGAGGACAAGGGAAGAGCCCACTCTCTCCCCCTCCCGGCCCACTCCTGCAGCCGCCCCAGTTAATACCATTTTCTTTTCTCTTTCTTTCAAAGATGATCATAAACACAGAACCTGGAACCCGTCGTCGATTCCCAGTGAAAAATACGACCGTTTCAGGTGTGGCTGAAAATGTTTGAATCATGCGCTTACTTTCAAGAATTTCAACGTGGACTATTTCAAGAGAATATGAACACCAAAACCTCCGGGTAGAATAATCATAACAATTATCAACACGGAGAAATCAAAATAATAATGAGTACAGACTAATAGGACAATAATCAGCGCTGAATTATCACTACAATAATCAGTACGCAGTAAAGTAAACAATAATCAGTACAGTAGAAACTTTAGCACGCAAAATGGATAAACACATCTCAGGTGATTACTGATATTTTCCCTGGACGAGTTCGTGTGTGTGTGTGTGTGTGTGTGTGTGCGCGCCACATATCCTGAAGCGGAAGCGCACGGGCCGCGGCCTCCAACAGCCTGACAGACTGAGGAGGGTAGCAACACGACATCTTTGTCCCAGACGCTGCGAGCTGTGCGGGGGGGTTAGGCCACCTCCGAAACCATCGTCAGACACACACAAGGAACACGTGGGTACACACCACTGTCTCAGGGTGAGAGTGGAGGGGAAAAAAAACTTTATTGCCCCACCCTGTGACCAATGCAGAGGACGCACACGATCCAAGTACGAATGTACATCATAAAAATGATCAATGCATCAGGTTTTGTTCACGCTGCTACAGTACATCTCTTACTCCCTAAGGCTTGTGCACTAATACATCTTAAGCATGTGGCAGCGGCTAATTTAATGAACCATTATCATTAATACTACTACTACTATCTACTACTACTACTACTACTACTACTAATAATAATAATAATAATAATAATAATAATAATACCCAAAAACAATATTCATAGTAATAATAATAATAATAATAATAATAATAATAATAATAATAAGGGGAACTGTCATTGTATGCAATAATAACAGTTGTGCATTATATTCTAGACTACATAATATACTGTTTAGCATGAGAATGAGAGGAGATATGAGTAATAATGCCGTCATGGATCTACAATGCAATAATGAGGTTGGTACAGTCTCGAGATACTGTGTAGGGAGCACTGTTAACCCGTGCCAACCTGGGCGTCGTCCTTACACTGGTAATATTGTAATGCCTGCACATCAACATACTGTGGACGTGGTTCCCATTTTCTCTGTGAGATTAACCGTTTGAAACCTGAATTCCGAACTCTCAATCCATCCAACCAAAAGTGAGGCAGACAGTGCAACAAAGGGAGTAAGCTCAGAGGAATGTAAAAGTTCAGTTCGTACAGAGAAGAAGCTAAGCTCAAAGGAATGTAAAAGTTCAGTTTGTACAAAAAAAAAAAAAAAATAAAACTAAACTCAGGGGAATGGTAAGGTCGTGAACGGAGGAGCTATAGAGAAGCTAAGCTGGGTAATAATGATAAACATCACGTACGGTCCTATGGAACTGATCACGAAGGAACTTCCTATATAAACTCGTTCCGCAAGTCTGACTTCTCTATCTGAGAGCTGGAGGTCCGTGGCTGTGGGGGGGAATATGGTCTAGCTCGGGATGGAGAACCCAGGGTTCGATACGAATTCAGTTTCTTTTAACACCTTGAGCACGACGGTATGACCCTTGGGCACAACGGTATGACCCTTGGGCACGACGCTTGAGCACAGCGATACGACTTTTGAACACGACGGTACGACATCTGGTTATGTGGGGTGGCCCTTAACCTGACCCTTAGGCATCAGGTCAAAGGCATCATTCCCTAGGGTCGTTCCGTCGTGCTTAAGGGTCGTACCATCGAGCTCAAGTGCCGTGACGTCGTGCTCAAAGGTCGTACAATCAAGTGCCGTACCGTCGTGCTCAAGAGGTTATCCCAGCAAACAGTGGCCTGGACCCTATACCATACATTACAAAATTCCTGAATAATAGTTTGTGCCAGTCAGTAAGCTACAAACAAGCCATTACGCTACAAACAAGCCATTACTGGGGCTCTGACACGAGACTGCCAATTGGCACAAAGTCCAATGAGACAAACGGCAGCCGCTCTGTTGTTACCTTGACCAATTCATCACAGGATAGTAATTCACCGGACGTAACCAATTAAGAAACACAGAAACAAATTAGCTTAAAAGGCTATCCTTCATCCTGTGTTACAATCCCGCTGCAGCGAGAGATCCCGTTGCTAACTTGTCTGTCTGGTTGTCTCTCAAAAAAAAGTCTCTGAAGAACCACACTATATCACACGATCTATATATCCATCACATGAAGTCTGGAACTATATACAAGAAATGTTAAACACTGTGGGGAGGGTAGGAACGCGCGTGCCTACCTCAATGGCAGCAGGTTTTCTCGCTATTAAATTCAATTAGCTAACTCCTGGTCTCCACCAAGCCACCATGCTATGTGCCTCTCTCTCTCTCTCTCTCTCTCTCTCTCTCTCTCTCTCTCTCTCTCTCTCTCTCTCTCTCTCTCTCCACTTTCTGGTTCACCGTCAGTCGACGTTCTACTTTTATAAGTAATACAGAGGGCCAGATAAGCTTGGCTAAGATCACTCGAATTCACTCCTTGTGTTCTGTCTCTATCAGTGGTCCAAGGTATATCCCCCCCCCCCTCTCTCTCTCTCTCTCTCTCTCTCTCTCTCTCTCTCTCTCTCTCTCTCTCTCTCTCTCTCTCTCTCCATCTGCCACTTCGGTAGTCTACATAGTTCCTGTCTCACAGCCCAACCCTCTTCCATCTACTTCTGTCTCACGACCGAACTCTTTTCCGTCAATTGTCCCAACTCCTAGCTCTCTCTCTCTCTCTCTCTCTCCTCTCTCTCTCTCTCTCTCTCTCTCTCTCTCTCTCTCTCTCTCCCCTTGAAGAAATATAGGCAATTCACGGCGAAGCTTCACCAATTTCGAGTGATTATTTCACTGCCCGGGCGACCTGGGAGCCAATGGGTGACGGCATCACCACCCACCTTCCCGAGGGAGGAAGGAACAGTGAACATGGTGATGGTGATCCCGTACCCTCCATCACCAACTGTGAGCCAGCTTTCTCCACCACAACTTCCTGTGCTCGAGTTCAATTGATAGAATTTGGACAATCGCTGCCATTCCCTCCCACACCGCCACACCCTTCTTACTCCTGCAAGGTATTTGTTTTTTTCCCTCTCTCAACCTGTTTTCGTCCGGCGCGTTGCCGGAGGGAGTGGAGGGTACGGAGGGGGGTCTTTGCTTTGCTATGCTTTCCCTCTACTGCTTTTAAAGGGAGTGAATTTTATCTCAAAGTAATGTTAAGGCCAGATCACCTCAAATGGACCTTGGGTCCGTGTGGTCTGTGTATCTATGTCGATGTCTTCTACTTCCAAGAAAAAGGCTGCAAACATCTTCAGTTCAGCATTATCTCTGCATCTTTATGATTTCTATGTCACGTGAGTACTTCAAGTCCAAAGCATAAACATATATCTTTTTTTAAATCTTATCTCTACACACCTTCATTGTTTGGTTCAACGTCCTCTTATCTTCTTTTCCATGGCTTCTCCCCCCCCCCCCTCTCTCTCTCTCTCTCTCTCTCTCTCTCTCTCTCTCTCTCTCTGCAGCCATGGTTCCCCTCCACTTCACCAGCTGTTCCCCTCCGAACAGTTTCACAACATCACCTGGGCAGTAAGACCCGTTACCTCTCACTCCATATCCGGCCCTCCAGACTTAACTCAAGTCTCAACACCCACTCGGTGAACACCTGGAGCACGACGGTGCGACCCTGGAGCATGACGGTGCAATCCTTGAGCACGACCTAGGACCTTAAACACGACGGTAAGATCCTTAAACACGGCCTAAGACCCTTGAACACGACGATATTACCCTGGAGCACGACGGCATGACCCTTGAGCACGACCACTGAGTTACTTTAACTAGACGGGTACTCCATGGACCACGTGCGACGCCTGGAGTGCACGTGAAGTCGGAATGGCTGGAAATATTCTCTGGAAAACATAAAAGAAAAATCTGTCTTTCGTTCCTCTAATTATGAGCCAGGTTAAGCTGCAGGTTAAACCTTCTGGCATAGATCATAACTCAAGCAAATCTGAAAGCAGAGTTATAGGTCATACACCAATTCAGTCTCTCAGGTGCTGGGCAACAACTGTACGAAGCTCCACAAGTTGTCTTTTTTTTTTCTTTTTTTCTTATTTACGACCAAGGTTAAGTTGGACTCCAGACGGCGAGACGGACGAAGGTGACGACGTGCAAGGTGATCTGATTCTCACCTGTGTGACGCACTAAACACCGAAATGAGAGGCTGTACAGTGTTACTAAATGCTTCTAAAACATACACGTTAGAGATTCAGTAAGACTTTCTGTAATGGTTCTTGAAACAGAAAAAAATACAGGAGGCAAAAGTTTCAAATGGTGATACGAAGATGAAGTCTCGTATGGTGGTTATAAGAAGCTAAGGTCCCGGATGGTGATATAAAACGAATGTCTCGTGTAGCGATAGGGCTCTACAGTCTCCTATAGAGTTCAGAAGCTAAAGTCCCGTATTGTGACAGGAAGGTAAAGTCCCGTATGGTGCTATAAACCACACAATCCTCCTCAAAACGCCTCACATTCTCAAAGTTCCTAAGACACTTGGGTACAACGTCCCAGCTCTTCAACCCCCTATCTAAGGCGAGAGTGTATGTTAGGATCATCCTGAACGTCTGAAGAAGAAGGTGTTCAAGATTTTTTACGACTGATGGTTCACAGCTAGACGCTGAAGGCCATAATGACCCTGGCAGTCCATATGTCTGAAGCCTTACTAACCAGACTAGCCAAACAAACTCACTTCGAAGTTTCCTAGTAAAAAAAAAATCTTGTTTTCATAACTGTCTCAAAGCTAGTTTTAACTTAAACGTGATAATGCATTTCTATATAATCATTTTTTTTTTAATTTCGTATCAGTAAATATCATTAAACGAGAACAACTCACATCTAAATAATATATCAGAAATACCACTTGCAAAACAACTTTTTTTTTTATGAGAGATTTAATGTTAAACTTTGGCTCGCTCTCCGTCTATCTCTCTCATGGCAGAGTCTTGTTGCAGGTACTCGAAGGAAATTATCTCTCTCTCTCTCTCTCTCTCTCTCTCTCTCTCTCTCTCTATATATATATATATATATATATATATATATATATATATATATATATATATATATCAGGTGTCGTCACGTCATATCGTCACACGTGTGGCACATGATATGGGCACCTTCACAGCCACCTACCAGTGAAGGCATTTAGCGAGTGTAGGAGTTGGCTTAGGTGGGAGTTCAGACCTCCCGACACCCGTCTTTGTTGGAGGAAATCTGTGTATTGTTTGTTTATCCGCCTCCCATGTGTGTGTGTGTGTATATGTGTGTGTGGATGACCTCAGGTGAGCCTGGTTTTTGTACCAGGAACGCCCCCTACCATCCTTTTCGCTTATGCAAGGTAGTTTACCTTCCTGGAGATGAGTGGGAGGAAATGTTGACGAATAGTAGAGATGGAGGGCTTTGAGGGCGATGCCTGCTTAACTATACGGTCGTGGGCAGTGGTGATGTGTTGTGGGTATTGTGTAATTACTACTTGTACTATACGGGGAAGAAGTTTCACACTCTTGGGGTCCCATCTCATTAATATTTCTTACAGTCATACATCTTCTTAACTCTATGTACTGCTGTCTGCATTAATATGTCCTCAGTCATTCTATCCCATTCATCTGCCTCTGATACTATAAAAGTACTTCTTTACATCTTCAAGCTTCTTGCTTACTTTCATGTTATGTCCTCCGGTTGTTCTATCCCTACATTTCTCGATATACTGTTCACTGTCCACGTTATCGATTTCTTTTAAAATATTATTAAAGACTGTGATCAGATCACTCGTCACTCTCTCTCTTACAATGTGGCCAAATTTGAATCCCCAAGTCCTTCCTCATAACTCAAATCTCTGAATTCTGACATCATCTTTGTGTTTCTTTGGGTAAGTGACCAAACCTGAGGAGCATATTCTAGTTTTGGCTATATAAAGGATACGAACAGCTTGCTACATATCTCCTTATCCATATTCTTGAATGCTATTCTGATAGTTCCCAGCAAACAGTTTGTCTACATAACTTTTCTCCTAAAATGGGATTTTGGCAGCAAGTTCAGGACGATGTCGATTCCCTAAAGCTTATTTCCTGTTAGAATATAATCATACTGCGGTCTCTATCTCTTTGTCCTCCTCATTAGTTTACATTTGGTCGGCTTCAATACCACCACCATCCAAGCATCAGACCAACTTTGGAGTCTGTTTAGGTCCCCATGTAAGCACAAGCAATCCTCCTCGCACTTCATCTCCCTCATTAACTTTGCATTACCAGCAAACATATTCAGACAAGTCAAAAATATAGATAAAGAAGAGGAATGGTTCTAGAACCAAACCTTGCGGCACTTCACTTGGAAAAGACTCTTCTGTTCCCTCCTACAGATATAATGTTCCATCCACTGAAGGTATCCCCCCCTCCTCATTCATTCCAGTCTGGTGATCTAGCCTCCTATGCGGTATAGCGTCAAATGCTTTCTGGCGGTCCAGACACAAGCTGCCCACCCAGACTTCCCTTTAGTCTAAAATTGAGCTCACTCTCACGTAGAAATCTCAAAAAGGTGTGTTACACATGATCTCCTTCTCTAAAGCTGTTCTGTCTCTTCTCTCTAGAAAGCCATCCACTTGCTTTTCTAATAATCTTTTCCTGAACCTTACCCACTACACTGGTTAAAGAGACTCATCTGCAATTCGGTGCTTGTTTCCAATTTCCATTCTGGGTAAGAGTACGAGTGTGACTACTGTTTATGTCTTACGAGGAGAGAGTTTTACATTCGTGTTGACCCGTCTCTTAACCTTGTTTATGTGTACTTGGTCTCTACTCCTATGCACACACACACACACACACACACACACACACACACACACACACACACACACACACACACACACACACACTGCCACTTGTTCACCATCAAATACTTAAGTTAACAGTTTTACTGCAGGTCAACAAGTATGTAACTTTACATCACTTAATGTTCATCATTAAATATATAATGTACGTCAACACATTACTACTACCGTTCAACGAATATAACTTGACAAAACGTTATGTTCAACGAATCACCACTAAATGTATGATGCATAAACCGTAAAATTTGCTCTGTACATTTTCCTGCGCAATGTAGATAGATTTCACTCATCTGCTTATCCAGAGCGAAGTATCCAGCCCTACCTTGATCTTAGGCTCTTTTGTGATCAATTAACTCGTTACTATTATGACCCCCTGATTATGTAATTCCTTAAGTGTATATTTTCAACCGAATGGCTACCTGAAATCAATAAACCGTTCGTTTTTTTTTATACATTCATTCATTTAGTGATACACCACATTCTAAGCCAGGTGCCCATTCTCGACCGGCCCTGAGGGGAACACGGAACACCTAGGTTGTGTGCAAATCGACTGCTCTGCCCAGGATTCGACTCATGCAGGTCAGGCCCCTGGATATCCCGTGGTGACTCATGGTCAGCAACGCGAATCAATACATCACGTGTGTGTGTGTGAGAGAGAGAGAGAGAGAGAGAGAGAGAGAGAGAGAGAGAGAGAGAGAGAGAGAGAGAGAGAGAGAGAGAGAGAGAGAGAGAGAGAGAGAGAGAGAGAGAGGCGTAGGTGGTTGGTGAACGGGTATGTGCATTACTGAATATGTGAAAAGTATGTGGAGTGTATGTGGAGTGGATCGGTTAATGGTGGGTGTGTGGAGACTGGGTGAGCTGAGTGAGTGTGGATGTGGGGAGTGTGTGCAAGGGAAGTGAGTATGAGGAATGGGTGCGTGGGGAGTAGGTATGGGGAGTGACTGTGGAGTGGCAGAGACTAAAGGGAGTGGACGTGAGTATGTGGAGTAAGTGAAGGAAAAGCAGGTGTGTGTGTGTGTGCGTGTGTGTGTGTGTGTGTGTGTGTGTGTGTGTGTGTGTGTGTGTGTGTGTGTGTGTGGTGTGCAGCAGAGAGCAAATGTCAGGAAGGCAGTGAGCGGGTGAACGTGGGCAGGAAGGATGCTGCAGCCCGGCCCGTACAGACCAGTCTGGTGAGGAGGAAGTTACACCAAGACCTGCCGAGAGAGAGAGAGAGAGAGAGAGGTGCACGCAGCATGTCCTCCTCTGACGCCACCACCACCACACACACAGACACACCACCTGCCGCCATTATCATCACCACACACATCCACTACTACTTTAATGATCACTTCTTAGTGGCTATTTCACCGCCCGTGTGAACCAGATTACCAGCCAACACGATGACTGAAGGCCGCTGTTCCAGCAACCTGGTAGATCAGATACTGACCCAGGAAGCTTGGTTATATACGGTCGTATGGGGTACACGACACATCTGGTCTCACACACACACACACACACACACACACACACACACACACACACACGCAAGGTTAAGAGACTGGGTTACACGAGTGTAAAACTCTCTCCCCGTGACACGCAAACAATAATCACAAGATGAAACAGCAAATGAACACAGCAGACAGAAGCTTAAAAAGTTGTATGATAGTAGGGAAAGTTTAAGATATGGTCCCAACGAGTTTAAAAACTCCCCCTCCCCTCTCCCTCTCTCTCTCTCTCTCTCTCTACACACACACACACACACACACACGCACACACACACACAAAGTAAAAATACGTAATTATGAACAGTAGTCGCAACACAGCTGAGCAACACTGTTCCTTCACGACCGGAAAACAGTGTACCAAGTTGGCCACACCGGTCCTTCAACCCCTTATACACGACAGTACGATCCAGGAGCACGACGGTACGAACCTTTGCGTAACTTAACCTCTAAAGGGTCGTACCGTCGTTCTCAAGGGTTGTAAAGTCGTGCTCAAGAGTCGTACCGTCGTGCTCAAGAGTTCTACCGTCGTGCTCAAGAGTTCTAACGTCATACTCAAGAGTCGTACTGTCGTGCTCAAGGGTCGTATTGTCGTGCTCAAGGGTCGTACAGTCGTGCTCAAGGGTCGTACAGTCGTGCTCAAGGGTCGTAACGTCGTCCTCCAGGGTCGTTCCATCGTGCTCTAGGGTCGTTCCGTCGTGCTCAAGGATCGTTCCATCGTGCTCTAGGGTCGTTCCGTCGTGCTCAAGGATCGTTCCATCGTGCCCATAGCGTTAAGCAAGTGGGAGATGAGGCCAGGCATGACTCACCAGCCCGGGGCCTGCCATCATCTTTTGCCACCCTCAACACCACCATCCTCAACACTACTAGGCAACACTTACACTCTTAATGATATCTCGACCCCAGACAAAAACAGTCTGAGGCTATACATAATGTAACTACAGCCTTGCCCAGCCGTGTACCCAAATTAAACCTCCAGCCCGGGCAAGACAAGCTATTCCACTTATAAGTACTGTGGATATAGTTGTGCCAAACGATGGACATTAACTACCCTAGTGTCCTGGGTACAAGAACTTGCACTGAACATCTGAGGGAATCATTCCTAAGTACAACTAAGGTACGAGATGGGAGGTTCTGCCGAGCTTTATTACTCTATATTTCAGTAAGTCTATAACCCCATCAAGGTCGCTGAGTGTCTATAACGGTCTCGCCTCGCCATAGCACGTGGCCTGGTCAATAAAGCGATAAGCGAACTCAGTAAAGTCAATAAATATGCTGACGGCGCGGAGAAGCACCACGTCGCCTACGTCCCACGCACGGATGGGGAGGGGGCTCCTTGGAGAGACTTCCTCATCCGATGGAACTGCAAAGAATGGCATGACGGTATATGTCTCACACACACACACACACACTGAGCGACGGAACAATTCCTTTCGTCATACGGAATTGTGTCGTGGCCTTCAGACATAAAGGCACTTTCGAATACCGTAGATGATGTTGAGCCACTGAAAGAGGTCCCAGGAGCAGGCAAGCACACGAGAGTATTACCCGCCACTGATTCAGTTTCCCTTCTCGTAGCACAGGTAACAGCATGTAACAGTGATCTCGGATGAGAGGGTAGGTAATACCCTGGTGTACGTAGACCCGGGTTCTTAAAGGTGGAAAGGTTATAGGAAGAAGGGGAAAAAACATGAGACGGAAGAGAATTCCAAAGCTTTGTTGTGCCAGGAAAGAGCGAGGTGTCATAACGGTCAATCCTCGTGTGGCTGATCTCCACATGGAAGTTATATGAGAAGCAGCGGCCACACGTGTGCCGCGATCCCACGTCACAGGGGCTGGGACACATGAAGACAGCTGTGGCCGAAATATAAATTCGTAGCTTAAAAGAAAGAGGGAAGAATGAACATCGTGACATGGTGAGAGATAGCTACACAAAGGTGACAGGGAGACGGTGGAAGAGGAGCCAACACAGATATGTGTGCAATCCACCACACTAGGGCGGAAACAACGGTAACTGTGCCACCTTTAGAACACTACAGTCCATCTATGTAACATCATCACTATATTTCCAGTTCCGTGAGGTTCTCACGTACATACAGCCTCCGATATCTGTACAAGCAACACTACAAAGGTGGAGACAGGCTAACACTATCGAGTTACAGCCTCACTGGGAGATTGCAAGAGTATGTCTGTAACTCAAGAGTCATCCGGACTTTTCACTGGTGCAGCCCAGATGGGCCCGGTGTTTTCCAGAGCGAGGCTTCAACACTGCTGGAAGGTATCCAGGAGTGCATATGACAGCACCACTGATACATTTCCTGATCAAGTAAACTGTAACATAATAAAGTGGGTCAGTGTATGTGTGTGTGTGTGTGTGTGTGAGAAGGAACCTGTCTGATACAGTACATGTGGCAGACTTGGCTGGTCCACCTGAGTCATGGCTGAACAATCTCACAATACGCTCACACGCGTTAATAACGAAAGATTTACTTTACAGTCTCCTGGAATGATATCAAGCTCATTATTCTATTCATTTTTCACTGACTTTATCCTATTGAGTAAACAACTCATAACTAGAAGTAGAAAACCAATTCTACTTTACTTCAAACTGCATGAGACTGGCAAATAGATCTCTACGCAACAAAGTCATTCCAGTTGTACATCTCATTACATACAATAAACTACGGGAAATTACTGGATCACGTCATCAACCTCATCTCCACACATTATTCAGTTTCTACACACTACCCATTGCTGCACATTAGCGCCGTGTATAAAACTGCCGCATTACCACTACACCACAGTTATTCCAACTGACCTTTAGCCTGCGCAGGACGTCATCTGCCAAATGCGAAGGCTCACCAGCAGCCACCAGCTGGCCAGGGCCCACCAACTATTCAGGACTCATCAGCCGGCCAGAGTCCACCAGCTGGCTAGGGCTTAACTGATGGCCGGGATATAACAGCTGGCTAAAACCCATCAACTAACCAGGACCCACCAGTATGGTCAGAACCCACTACCTCAACTCAGAAAATTACCCTTCCCTCGCTGCACTTCCTACACCAGTGGAGACTACATTCGTACCTCCTTCCCCTTGTGACTGTGTGTCCAGTCTCTCCAACGCCCTAAATTCGAAGACAATGCAAAGTCGTGATCGTCAACTTGACTGCTCCTCCCCTCCACGTTTGTATATCCCTCAACCTCTCTTGCAAGCCCTTTAGTCTCAGTCCTTCTCACCTAAGAATATGTAATGTTTCCTCACTTCATGCTTCCACTGAGCCTTTGTTGTGGGGCCTGAGCCGCCCGTACCATCGGGTACCCAACTGTGACCAAGTGAGGCCGCAGGTGGAGCAGTTTTAGCAACTTAAGTGATGTGTAGCGCTGGGCAGCCGAGCACAACCAGCGTGCCCTCCAGTGAGGCAGGTGCACACCTGACTGCTGCGATGATAGCAGCCATCCTACAAAATTAGCGTTAGGTATACTACGTTACATAAAGCAGAGAGGATCCCAGTGTTGCGGGCCGCAAATGCTAACAATATCTTCCCAGTAGGGTTACGGTACCTTTAGTTTTTACTGGTGGTATTCTACAGTCATCTACGCCCATCGTCTCAATAAGGAATTTGCATGTCAACGTGCCTTATAGACCAGGATTTACAATAATATCTATGTTTAATCATATGACATATGCCGTGCCTGTGTTTCACGTCATAAAGTCTACATTCAATCGTTTCCATCAGTTTTGATTTTCTATATTCAGTGCGACCTCTGAATTTCACTCCCACATTATCCAACTGTAATATCTTCTGCCTTAAATGATGATGTTGACAAATAACAATATCTTAAGGTAGAGAATAGAAGCTTCCACACAAATGTCATGAGTCAATATTCGAAACTGAAGAGTGTAAAGTTTTTGACGAATGTCATTAGTCATCCTACTTCCCCCGAGTTTCGTGGTTCGAAGAATCCAGCCTACCATCTAGACGCGATGGCTGCTCTGTTGTGCTCTTCAGCGGTGTGAAAATTTGACAGAACAATTCCTAGATCTTTTGCTCTCCTGTTCCCGTTATATAAGGACGTCTGAGTCCTGTGTTCTGAACTAGTTTTAATTTTCTTCTCTTCACTCGCATCATGAAGGAGGGGAAAAGCTCACCTTTTCACTGGCGCACTGGGTGACTGACTGTACTTCCTCAATGTTCTTTGCAAATAATGTTTATATATTCAGTCTCTGTGTATCATCTGAAAGTGATGACGTGAAGCTGTTGTTTCCGCTTCTGAGAAAAAAAAGAAACGGTAAATGTATGGTTGGCTGGAGTGAAGATAGATTTTTCTGTACACGGTGTGAACGGTTAGCCACGAAGCTGCAAATCATTCATTTTGCGTTACAAATTATCACGGCGTTGTCTCGTGAAATTTGGGTACCAGTGATGGGCAGAAAGAAGCGTCGTGATGAAGAACCAATCTAAGTATGTTTTCCTAAAAGTTTCATCGTAAACTGAAGGGAATCATCTGTAATTTTGCCACAATTTGAATCTATCTCTACTCTTATAACTGTGGTGCGGGCGATCAAGGCGATGAAGATGCGAAGTGCACACATTACATTTATACATATATACGCTGATGATAAATTCGCCAGGTGTCTGCCTATTAGGAAGCCCTTACCAGCGTTTAATCACACATGTCACTGACTGAAATACTTAAGGCCTTGCCTCTCACCCACCTTATCAATACCTCCAACAACACACTGTGACAATATCACCATCACAAGGCCACAACTACAGTATCCAAGTACTACTGTCATGAAGGCACCTATCTGTATCGTAGATGAGGTCTCGTTTATCTTGAGAATAGTCTTTTGAAATCTGAAATCTAAAGTTGTAGTTTCCAACTGTCGTAGATCTGGTTGTTGATGGGACGTGGACATGTAGTATCCAAGATCTGGTTTTTGATGGGACGTGGACACGCGTCACTGTTCCTCTTACAACGTAGGAGTAATCTAGTGATGAATTCAGTGGACAGCAGTTCACACGGTTAATCCTTTAACAGCCTCCCTCCATCATAATGCCTTTCGGGTTAATTCTCCAGAGTTCACCTTAAGCTTGGCAACTGGTAACATCCTGCTGGCATGACAGGCATGGAAGACTTTGTAGAATACCATCTCTGAAATCCAAAGGTGCAATATGCACAAAAAGAGAGAGCATCTTAAGCATTCACGGCCCAAGACTCCAACTCCTTGTCAGATACTATCAGAAACAATCTGAGCACAGAATACAAGTTTACAAGTGCAACGGACAAGTACCTACACAGTGTACCAGCCCAGCCAGGCTGTGGGGGCTATGTGGGCCTGCGGGCTGCGGCTTCCAACAGCTAGGTCGACCAACGGCGCAATCCAACAGCCTGGACCTAGTCTGAGCTGTGGGGATGAAGACACCCGAAGACTTCACCAGGTATAAGGCAAGATGCATCCTTTACTTCATATTTGTCGTGTGAAAACTTAGGATGAACGTCATTCAGTATGCATATAGACCTTACGTCCCTGCACGAGTATGTCTCTGAGAGCAGTCCAGTTCAGCAGACTGCAGGGAGAGCCAAGAGGTACCCAAGCAAACACCACCCAGCTTCACTACTACTTCTTGGATACTTGAGACGGCAGTGCAATGACGTCACTGGTGCCTCCTCATTACTGTGGGTGGGTCAGGGTAGGGTGGGGCAGAGAGAGAGAGAGAGAGAGAGAGAGAGAGAGAGAGAGAGAGAGAGAGAGAGAGAGACGAAAGGTGGGCTGTGGGTAGAGGAGCACTCGGAGTAAAGGAAAGTACTACCTACTGAACGATAACCGCAATGAAAATAGAAATGAAAAAAATGAAATCCACGTAAAAACGATAAAGACATTGAGAGGTATAGACAGACGCCTTATCGGTCAGCACACACACACGAGGTCACAAGAAACGTACCGACATTATGAAAATATCACCCAACACCTTCACTGACCGTAGAACCCACCAGCAAGGCAGACACAATCAGTGAAGTCAATATCATAAAAAAAAGAAGGGGTGACGGTGGCGGTGGGGGGGTTAAGAGTATAAGTAAGATAAGTGGCGTAAGTGATAACAATGACGGTGTTCACTAGTCAAGTGGGTCCAGCCAGGCAGGACACCAGTAACACCACAGCTTGGACGTATTTTTAGCCTGGTTCATACATCGACGATCTGGGCTCAGCTAAGGCATTTGATCCTCATTTTCTTCTATCGTTATATCAACTGCAGCATCAACTTCTATTCTTAGCATCTTCATCCCAGTATTAAAGGCGTTTTTTGTTTGATTGAGGGACTGATAATTAAGAGGAACTGTCGCTATTCCATGAAGGTTACCTTAGTCGTGGGCAGGTCGCACAGTGGAATATATGAAGTGATACAACGCCAGGATATATGAATGAGCGCATGTCTCGTTATATGAGGAAAAATGAACCGTTGAGAAACAGGAAACGTTCTTCTCAGTGTTAGTTTAGGGGGTAAGTTTGGCTTTCTCGTTTCATGGCAGAATATACCTCGAAATGTTTGAATTTCGTGTCATTGTTCACCTACACACATCATGATTGAACGACAAAATCCTCAAAAAAAAAATAATACTTTCCTTTCGAAGCACAAGTGATAGAGTCATGTTGGACGATGGACGCACCTGCTCGATGGCAGTATGATGAGATGTTGACATTAGTGTGTACAGGGGGCCATCAGCTGAGATTTCACGACTTCACTGGCCCCTCCAGGGACACACTTGGCAACCTCCTGAACAAGACCACCGCCCACCACATCACCGTCAACCAAAACGAGACTAGATCATGCACGTCTTCGTCCATCCATAACAACTATACATTCCGCATCAAAATCCTAGGAAAATCTTAAACAGCTTTCTTCTCATATCCTCCTATGCCTACCCTTGCCTCGTCTCCTTCCCTATCTCCTACAACATAATGACTCCAAGAAAATCAGCACGAGGCATGACAGGTAAGCCTCGTGTACAACCTATCAACCGACGCTCATAACACTCACCCTCCTACATCCTGTCATCCGTCGTCTGGACCTCATCTAACAGTCTAAGGATGAAGTGGGTTGACTGTGCATCCCAGGCTTATCCCGACAGCTACAGTGTAAAAAAAAAAAAGGATGATAATGTCACAAAGGATCTTCGTCAGATCCCAGTGGCAAGATGACGATGCATCTGCACCATTCTTGCCACCATCACCTCCTGCGCCCTGAGATCCCTCGTCCATGAGTCATAGTTCGGCACCACAACCACATCAAAGCTACAAGAACTCGGACAGACCGCTACAAAAAAAAAAAAAAAGCCTCCTAAATCTCGCATGTACCGTTTTGAGTACCGTAAGATACGCGCGCGTCTCCCGCTCTCGTACCATTCTAGGTAGTGTAAGTTATATAACAACCGCTTGTACCGTCTGGTTTCCACACGGTACATCACTCCTGCATGCACTGTTCTGGGTACGGTAAGTTACATAACTACCTCGCATGAACCGTTACAGCCACCGCAAGTGACGTAACTCCCACAGGTACAGCTTGGGGCGACGCAAGTTACACAACTTACGCAAGTACCGCTCCTGGTATCGTAAGACCATCCGCTTGTACCGTTCAAGGTGCAGCAAGTTACGCAACCAATTCCCGCAAAGTACCGTTCAGGGTACCGCAAGTTACGTAACTCCCGCAAATTCTGAGTAGCGCACGTTACGCAACTCCCGCATGCGCCCTGCTGCCGATAACCATCCCCGCAAGCATTTACAGTCACGCATCAGATGCGGCTCCATGATCACCATAGCTGAAAAATCTAAATTCCCTCCTTGCTTACTCTCCAGGCGTACGTTCACATTTCACAACGTGAAATGAGTTCTTCCACATTTTCACAACTTGTACAACGAGACTCAGGTCTTTACATGATGCTATGGAAACATATTGAGAAAAACGGACGATTCCTTACAAAGTAATGAATTACGTCACTACGGAGAAGTTATAGCGAAATTGTCTCACGAAATAAGATTTTTTTTATTTTTTTTTGCAAATACGACTCCGCCCGCCGGTACAAAAACCCTTCAAGACTAAATAATATATTAAAGCAATGTTTGCAGTCAGATCAGTTATCATTAAGAGTAAGGGTTTCTGCTGGATCATATGGCATCCTGAAGACCAACTCTGGTCCAAAATCATCAAAAAACATTGCGAAAATGACCCAAGAGAACTAGCTTCACCGGAGGCGTCGCTGACGAAGTTTCGACTAACAGGTTCTTGTCGTAAACTTGACGTCTTGAGAACCATTGTACAACCCTTGCGGCAATAGATGGCGAAGCCTTTAGAACAATTCCTTGTCCATTACATCTTAGTGTTTTATGTGGTCTGCTTCACAGTCTTCTACTCTTTTAGGTACGGTGGCTATGTCACACAGCAAGAGGCTGACACCCATGCAGCAGAAAACACACACACACACACACACACACACACACACACACACACACACACACACACACACACCAGGATTCGAACCTAAACGGACTCTACCACATGAGTGCGTCACGGTCAGGGATACTAACTTCTTCGCCACGGAGGTCCAATATGTCATACAAGAAGTTTTCTTTTTATCAAGTATTGTTATAAACAGGGAATACATCCATCACATGAGTACGGTGAAAGAGATGAGAGATGATTCCATCAACCCTATACAGCGAAGGGCCAGCAAGGTGGTGGATGAGAGAAGTGTGTCAGTAGGCATCTGGGAAACCCAGCCCGCCTCTCACAGTCGCACGCGCGCGCCTGTCTGGAAAGCCAAAGCACCTCACCAACACCTTACCTACTCCCCAACACACACAGTCCTAATAACCAGCCCTCACATTCCCTTACATCATCGGCTCCGACAAACCTCAGCCAGGAGGTACAGACACGATGTGAGATCACATGCCTTCTAGGTATTCTGACATGCCACGGATCCAACCACTCCACATCGTTAGGTATATTCACAGTAAATACGCTCGTCGCGTCTTATCTAAAAACTAGAGAGCATTCCTGTACATACATAAACCGTTCATACGAATATTCCTGTACATATATAGATCGTTCATGCGAATATTCCTCTACATATGAAGATCGTTCCCTGGGAATATTCCTGTACTTATACAGATCGCCCCTGAGGTCATTCCTGCACGTATAGGACTAACTCTTGCTTAAACACCAACCCTCAAACCGTGATTACCACATCAGTGGGCACACAGCGCATCACTGTAACTTTACCCGCCTTATAGAGCCATTTACAACACCACGGTTTCCTCAGAGCAAACGTGTCTGACACACTTTCGCCTTCTGATGATTACCTGGTCAATTAGGGTCGACTATGGGTGAGTCTAAACAACCAGTTAGTGCGTCACTATGAAGTGAGGAGGACTTCGTATGAACACAGCAAGGCAAGCACTGGTGTCTCTTTCTGTACCTCACAAACTGACCCCTTGAGGAAGAGGGTGCGACCCTTTGTACACGACGGTAAGAAAGACCCTTGGGTATATAACAGCCAGGTCTTTGATATGAATCTTAAGTCAGGTTAACGTCCATGCCACCATACCTGACCAGTCTCGAAAAGAATATGTAATAACTAAAGTAAAAGTAAAAATAACACAATAATAACAATAACATCATTAATATCATTAATCTTCTTTCGTAACTATAATAGATCATTTGGTACATGGGTTCACTAGCAGTATTTCTAGAATGCATGTGTTCTCAATATACAAACCTTAAGATTGCTTTTCATCATACAGAATGTAAGACAATTACGAACCTGAAATGCCTCAAAAAATCAGTCATATTTATCTTTTACTCGTGACAAGGCATCAGCTTAAAGAACGCTCATCTACGGGCTAAACTACGTAAGGATATTTTTTCTCCCCATCCTTCTTTCTAAGTCTCACCGACTGTCTTTGTCGTCTGCAATTCTGCGTCTCTCATGGCAACAGGTGACATAACTACCATACAACCCCAGTTTTCTCTCGGTTGTCGGAAGAATCAACGGATCTCCTCACACCACAACAGAATAAGTTGACCGACCCCACCACCGTTAACATTTCAGACGTGTGAGAGAGAGAGAGAGAGAGAGAGAGAGAGAGAGAGAGAGAGAGAGAGAGAGAGAGAGAGAGAGAGAGAGAGAGCTGATCGATTTTCATCATCCTAGGAAGGTGTAATGATTAAAACACCTATCACAAGCGAATCAGAGAGGCATTGGAGAAATAGCCACAATCTCCAACACCCTAACTGACGAAGGGAACAACGGAGCAGCTTAATCCCACACCGCCCGAGCTGTGGCGGTAAACACGAGCCTCGAAAATCGATATAAGGCGAACGACCAACTGAGAAGTATAGACAACTGTTGCGGACCCAACCTTCCCATGCATTACATCAGCATTACGTTTTACTTTGTAGCTGTGGGAAACAAGTATAAAACAACACTACAGCTTGAGCTCCTCATTTCCAAGCCATTACCCAATTAGGAAGACCAGAGAAGGAGGGATGGTGGCAAAGGGCGTCGTTGCCAACCCTCCCATCCCAAGGCACGCGACCATCATTACTCAGAGCTGCACCCAAGATAACCACCTCCCCTCGTCTGTCAACAATAACGCCGCAGTTTGTCGCCGCGCCCGTCTTTTGTTGCTACTATGCCTACACAGGGGGAGCGGTTGGTCTCACCATTAAGATTATGGTCATTCGTTCAGCCTAATGGTTCCTCCTGTTATCTGGCAGCACACGCAGGCCGCTCCTGCCGCCAGATAAAGGTCATCAACCGTGCGACACAGGGAAGCCAGGATATCGACTGTGAGAAACTCAACACATTAGTTGGCTTTATCGGACTCGTAACTCTTCACTTGGTTCTCCCATCGCCGTCCATCAGTACCCCGATGAGATTCCTGAGGCCCTAACCGCTCGCTTCCCCTTCTCCTCCCTCAGTCATCATAGTCACGACGTACTTCTACCGCACCGACCTAACACCAGCCGGGATGCAGACTTGGTCAACAGAAATTGGTCATTTCATAGGGAAGACATCAACCAAGCATGGCTAGTTCTTGTTACTATCATGCGGTGGCCTCCCCGTAACACTTGCTCTGATGATCATGCTAAGTAGATCCCCATCAAAGAAAGTATATAACGCTCCAGTGACATATCAGACGTACGTACAATGTCAACAAAAGGCGCAGGTGAACATTTTGAGCGCGACGGTGCGACCCGTGTGAAATAACAGGTTTGGCTTGTGACTCGACCTTTCAAGGTCAGGTCGAAGGCTAGGCCACCAAACCTACCCTTAGTCGCGATCAAGATGTTAAGTGAACCGAACCAACAAAACAAATGACCGATGAATCGTGTGGTGGGAGGTAAACACTGATATAACGGTAGACTGGCAATGGTTCCACTTTAAATCAGACATTTATTTCCCAGCCGAACAACCATGATCGGCGCCGTCAAGCACAATCTATCATCAACTGTGTTCGTGGTACCGTCTCCCGCTAACGTCTAACGTGAATTCTTACGAACGTCTGATAATTCCAAGACTATAAACATAATACAGCGACAATGTCCCTGCTTAAGTGACAATGTCTGTCACTCGTTCTAAGACTCCAGGAACATTGTGACCGGCTCACTATGCTCAAGATGCGTCTTCCTCTACGAACAAATCTATACAGAGACACCACCAGCGAGGAATGAAGAGACAAAAAGGTAACGTAAGGTGTTTACAGTTGAGTAACTTGCGTAATCTGTGACGAGTAAGTTATTCTGAGAGTAAGACTATGTGGAGAACCGGAAACGGACAGATGCCTCGAGGACAAGTTTTAATCTCTTCTCTCACATAAGTGACAGTGTGTAATAACCAGATCAGTTATAAGACATTAAGGTCAACCAGACCAGTTACAAGACATTTAGTTACCCTTAAGATTTCCTGTGGATACTCTAGTAGATATTTACAGAGGTATGTACATAAGTATTTTGAATTACTCTATACAGTAAGTCATTTATAAAAATATGTTAGAAAAGGATCGAATTCGAACCCGGGAGGGACATCCGGCTACCTTGCCCTGACACGGGAGGTAAAAAATAGCCACTGGTCACTCATTGGTTTGTGCTATGCCCCAACCTCAGCTGGATGAGGATAACATGGACTCTGCAAGAGATCATGTAAGAAACCAGACGTATTAATCTAACATCGCCCGCTTCTTCTCTTCTTTTGTTTTCACGGTATTGAGATTATGTGGATAGATTTTGGGTCACTTAACTACCTCCATACCTCAGTGTTCCAACACATTCTCTCGATTGCCTTGTGATCACTTAGGCTCTTAAAGCAAGTAGGTTGCATGCATATATATATATATATATATATATATATATATATATATATATATATATATATATATATATATATATATATATATCCCCCCGCTGTCCACGTGATCAGGTAATTCCTTATCTCAAATTTCTTGAATCTTCTTGAGCATGTCTCACACCCAGCAAGCTACAAGTCCCCAACCTCGAACGTTTCATTTTTTCCCGACAGTTCCATTTGTATCTTTACTCTTCCACGAACTCTCGTCTACGCTCTACATTATCTTGTACTCCAAAACGCATTTATTCTCAGAGACGAGGCAATACCTACATTCCCCAATATTTTTCACGCTTGTCTAATTCCCATTCGAACTAGAGCATTTGAGTAACCTTGGTCATCAGTTCAGGCGATACCCGACTAAATCAATGTGTTACAGAAATGCTTTACTTCGAAGACTCTCCTCCAACCGACCATGTGTAGATGATCCAACCTCAGCGAATACAGTTCAGCAGCACAGTAGTATACACCAAGTTACCGAGGAAATATCAGGGCGGATTCTGAGAGACCGTTCAAAACGAGACATCAAACCAATGATGACAGCTGTGAACCCGATCATTGTCGAGTGTTTCCCAACACAGTGCGAGGCCGGTGAACCAACTGATCTACACCTGTCTGACGAACCTTCCCTCCTAGAATAACTGAATCGATCACAAGAAAAACTCAGAAGGCTCTAGATACTCAATATCCACGCACTGCAATGTGGTTCTCTGGATAGTACGTCGTAGACCACCGCCGTCCAGGGAGGTAAGATCAGTTTGACTTAGCAGTGTTGAGGTGATGTCTGGAATCATCTTCTACCCTCCGTGTCAGCCGGTTGTAGACAACAGCCGCCTAGGGAAATACTAGTAACCATCCAGATTTAAAGTCTTGTGACAGTGACGCCTGCAACCATCTACCGTCCTCCGGGTCAGGAATCCTGTTGTTGTTGTCTGTCTGACTTAAACTATACTAACGAGCTCGACTAAAGTTTATACCATCCCTACCTGCATCATCCATCTATCTCTCCTTTTTTCAACTCTTGTCTTCCCACTATTCCTCATCGTTCTGTTTTTCTTCCTTATTCCACATTCTGCTGCTGAAGCCACAGACGATGAATGGAAGTTAGTGTAAACTTGTGGTAATCTAGAATCTCTAACCAAATTTGTTTCCACCAACACAAATGCTCACAGTGTAATCTGTATTATGGTATCTTTTTTTTCTGATGGCTAATAGGTAAATAAGAGTCTATCATTTTCAAAAGGTGACAGATGGCTTGACAGAATTTAAGATAGAACACTGTGTGTGTGTGTGTGTGTGTGTGTGTGTGTGTGTGTGTGTGTGTGTGTGTGTGTGTGTGTGTGAATCCTGCGAGGATGTCAGGAATTAGTGTTGGTTGAGTGAGGGTGACGGTAGAAAGCCGTACCGTTGTCATGGTAACCACACTCGACGTCTTCGGGCATCGTCTTACACTGAGTGAGGAATGTGATTTTCCCCAGGTCGTGAGCACTGCAGGCTACTGGGGATCTGTGTCGAGGGTCCTCCTAATTTACCCCTTGATCACGAAGGCACGACTCTTGAGTACGAAGCTACGATCCTCAAGCACGAGAGCATGACCCTTGAGGAAGACGGCGCGACCCTTGGGGTTGATGGCCTGGCCTTTGACGTAACCCTTAATGGTTGCTTAACGGAGCCCAACCGACAACCATGGCGCCGTCGCCCGCTAATTAGCCGTCACACCAGACCTGCCACCTACCTACCTCACACACTATCATGGGATCTAATTTCTTGCTTCATTATTCTGTCTCCATCCATATAGTTCAGGAATGTAGGATCCTGTTACTGTCCTCCATCAGAAAACATCGTCATATTCCATCAGGTCTTTTAGTGTCTAGCTTTCCTATGTACTCCCATGTAATGTCCTCTACCAGCTAACCTCGTCATAGGCCATCAGGTCCTTTGTTATCTGGCTTTCCTATATATCACCACGTAGTGTCCTCCAGCAGATAACCTCGTCATAAGCCTTTGGGTCTTCTGTTATCTGTGTTTCCTGTGTACACAACCGCTCTTAACCTCTTCTCCTGGTGACTGCTCTTCAGAGGGTATATGAGAATACATTTTCTGGACTTCTGTATCTGACATGACAAGACATTTATCAAACTTCCCTGTGTTTGCACACAACAAATCAACCGGCTTTCTAAGGAATATTATATTACCAATTACAAGCCGAGTCTTACTCGTAACCTGTTACAACCTCCACCCACCTTTTAGCACGAGGAATTAACCCCTTGAGAAAGACGACGTAACCCTTTGAGTCACCACAACTTTAATCATCATAGTGAAGGACTAAAGTTGTATGACCTAAAAGGATTGAGTCGTCCTACTCAATGGCTTCATTTGTCATGATAAAGGGGTTAAATCGTCCTACTCAAGGGGTTCAGTCGTCCTACTTAAAAGGGGACTCCGCAGTTATAGTGAAAGGGTTAGTTAAGTCGTCCTATTTAAGAAGCTTACTCGTCAAGCTAAAGGGGTTAAATCCTCATATTTAAGGAGTCCAGTCGTCCTACTGAAAGGGTTACGTCATCCTGCTGAAGGGGGGTCAGTTCGTCGTGCAGAAAGGGATGAAGAACCCACCTCAACACCGAGCCTTGGCCAGCATCAAATTTCACCCCGTCTCGCCACGCCTCACATTCACCAAACACAGTTTTCTTTCAAACACTCGCGACTGGGCGCAGACTCACATATTTGGGCTATCAACACATTAAATTACATTTCGGACGAGACTCCGCCAAGCAGCGAGAGAGAGAGAGAGAGAGAGAGAGAGAGAGAGAGAGAGAGAGAGAGAGAGAGAGAGAGAGAGAGAGAGAGAGAGAGAGAGAGAGAGTGTGGGAGACAGAGGGGTTCCTTGATAAGCTGGTGACGTCAGCGTGCAAGAGGGAGGTCAAGATCTTACACTCCTGCTGCTGCACTGATCCCCGTTAAGTCTGGCTGGCCACAGAAGGCTTCAGCATCCTCTTACATGACAGAGAACCAAGCAAGTCATCACTCTTTTTACCACGCTTCGCTGGCATGTGTGTATGACGTATGGTATACGGCTTAATGCTTAATAAGAAGGCCTTAGCTCGAGTCCAGGTGAGGGCTCGAGAACCCAAGACCTCGTCTAGGACGAGGTTATCCGCTGAAGGAAGGTATAAGGGAGTACATGGGACTGCCAGATAACAGGAGACTTGATAGTCTACGACGAAGTTATCTGTTGGAGGGCAGTCTTGGGCAGTCTTAGGACCCTGCGGGCCTCATCTATTTAGGTGAACACATGTTAATGAAGCGGCATGGCTGGTTATGGCCATAAAATCAAACACCCATACATACCTGGTCTCGTCTCCTTCCTAGTCATCAAATACATTAACAAAATGAATCTGAAACGTCTGATTCTGAAGTACTGGCACCGAACTATCAGTGTATATCAACAGCGAAGACACTACACCCGTTGAAGATGATGAAGTTAATCGGGTTTTTTTTCTAAATCATGAACACATACGTACAATGCGGCAAAAAAAAAAGAAAAAATGCTGGTCTTGTCTTTATAAAAGTTGGATTGTAACTACAGCGAACATCTCTTGACTTAGGCAATGTTCCACTAGGTTCAACTCCCATCGGCACATATTCGTCCTCATTTTTTTTCCAAGGTTCTCTACAAAATCAGCGAGTTATTTAACAACCTTTTGGGTACGACGGTACGACCCTTAAGGATAAGGCCAGTATAGCCAAGGGTCGTACCGTCGCGCTCCCGGGTCATGCCACTGTGCTCCTGAGCGATCGTAACGTCGTACTCATGGGTCATACAGTCGTACTGAAGGACCTTACCTTCGTACTCCAGGGTCGTGGCTTTTTGCGTCCATGGGTCGTACCCTCGAGCTCCTGGGTCGTACCATCGTGCTCAAGGGTCGTACCGTCGTGCTCAAGGGTCGTACCATCATGCTCAAAGGTCGTACCCTCGAGCTCCTGGGTCGTACCATCGTGCTCAAGGGTCGTACCATCGTGCTCAAGGGTCGTACCATCATGCTGAAAGGTCGTACCCTCGAGCTCCTGGGTCGTACCGTCGTGCTCAAGGGTGAAAGAAAAATCTAACACAAACCGTTACTTCATCAAGCAAATGTGTGTATCTACTCCAGTCATAGCGATAATCTCTCTCACTACCAAATCAAACAGCTGAGGGAGCATGACTCTCCCAGCATCAACAGACGAGTGTAAACACTGCCGTGACGAGCTGCTGAAGTGCAAACAGCGGGCGTGACGGGCTGGAGGAGTGTAAACACGGGCTATGACGGGCTGGGGTAGTGCAAACACGGGCTATGCCGGGCTGAGGGAGTGTAAACACGGGCTATGACGGGCTGGGGTAGTGCAAACACGGGCTATGACGGGCTGAGGGAGTGTAAACACTGGCTATGACGGGCTGGAGGAGTGTAAATAATGGTCGTGACCGGTTAGGGGAGTGTAAATAACAGTCGTGACGGGCTGGGGAGCGTAAACGGTGACCATAACGAGCTGGTTGAGTGTAAACAGCGGCCGTGAAGGGCTGAGTGTAAACAACGGTCGTGACGGGCTAGGAGAGTATAAACAGCGGCCGTGAAGGGCTGGGGGAGGGTAAACAGCCCCTTGACGGGCTGGGGAGTGTAACGTGTCCATGACTGACTGGGGGGGGGGGTTAAGCAGCGGTCATGACAGGCTGGGCGAGTGTAAACAACGGCCGTGACGGGCTGGGGAGTGTAAACAGCGGTCGTGACGGGCTGGGGAGTGTAAACAACGGCGGCCGTGACGGGCTGGGGAGTGTAAACAGCGGTCGTGACGGGCTGGGGTGTGTAAACAGCGGTCGTGACGGGCTGGACGAGTGTAAACAGCGGTGGTGACGGGCTGGGCGTGTGTAAACAGCGGTCGTGACGGGCTGGTGAGTGTAAACAGCGGCCGTGACGATCGGGTCGTCCCCGTCACTGATGACCTTGATATCCTCTCCGGTCAAGCACCTCCACTCATCCCGCCTCTACTCACCACTCGCAAATTCATCGCCCACGGACTCGTCACGCAGGAAGTGGCCAACATTAGCTCTTTCCATCCCATCGGTAAAGATGAGTAACGTGAGTATGACGGGGTAGCGTACCCAGCATATGGTGCGAGGTTCGAATCATTGCTTTTGGAGTTTTATGTGATATATATATATATATATATATATATATATATATATATATATATATATATATATATATATATATATATTATCCCTGGGGATAGGGGATTAAGAATACTTCCCACGTATTCCCTGCGTGTCGTAGAAGGCGACTAAAAGGGGAGGGAGCGGGGGGCTGGAAATCCTCCCCTCTCATTATTTTTTTTTAATTTTCCAAAAGAAGGAACAGAGACGGGGGCCAGGTGAGGATATTCCCTCAAAGGCCCAGTTCTCTGTTCTTAACGCTACCTCGCTAACGCGGGAAATGAATAGTTTGAAAGAAAAAAGAAGATATATATATATATATATATCTTTCTTCTTTCAAACTATTCGCCATTTCCCGCATTAGCGAGGTAGCGTTAAGAACAGAGGACTGGGCCTTTGAGGGAATACCCTCACCTGGCACAATTCTCTGTTCCTTCTTTTGGAAAATTGATTATATATATAATATATATATATATATATATATATATATATATATATATATATATATATATATATATATATATATATATATATAATTGATTATATATATAATCACAATTGTCCGTGCTGATATCAACTCTGGGGATAAGGGACAAGATCGAACCGGGATGGGTTCGAATCCTGGTCGCGGCGATTCCCTGCGTGTCGTAAGAGGAGACTACGAGGGGGGTGGAAACTGGCGATTGGAAATCCTCCCTTCCTGTATCATCTTCCAAAAGAAGGAACAGAGCAAAGAACCAAGAGAGGAATTTTCCCTCTACGGCTCTGTCATCTATCCTTGACGCTACCTTGCTCACGCGGGAAATGGCAAGCATGTGTAGAATGAAAAAAAAAAAATCATTCAGAGAAGACAATTGTAGGGAAAGGAAGGAACAGACGACATTTGTGGTGTACGGTTGGGACAATATGACACTTGTGTGGTAAGGTGGGAGGCAGGTAGGGAGTGAGGGGTACGGTTGGGACACAGCCCTTCAGGTATGCATCTCATCCTCCGAACATCCTACGTTTTGCACAGATGCACAAAACACTCACTGACAGTACATAACACGAGTCTACTACATAGCTTACATGTACAAGAACCTGACTAAATACACGTCATCGCAAGAAGACACATTATATTGGACAGAGATCAACCGAGACATTACGTAAAAACAAAATAATCTTAGATAATGATATGGCATACACGATCTCACTCGGGCATACCTAATTTATCAATAACAATTTTCACGAAACACAGTTTGATATGAGTATGTAGGACGCCTTCCTCCCTAGCCTCACGTTGGTCCTGGAACTATAAGTCATATTTGTCACTGCGCGTCCTTCATTGGGACAAACCCGTGTGCTCTCTGTAACTACCTCCTGCCTCCATCTCGAAGTTAGGAGGGTGGAGGCTGGAGGAACACCCGCCACATAATGCAAACGACCATGACAGATTCGGCGAACTGAAAACCTACACCTCTAGGTCTAAACTGATGCCCTACCACCTATACTGTGAGGGTTAGCACCATCCTCACTACAGGAGGACACACATACTTGCTACTAACTCACCACAAACGGCAGACCAGAATTCTAACGTCTTAGAATTCAATTTCAATTATTTCGTTTAATTCAATTCCAATTATTTAGTTTAATCCTCAAGAGAAAAGCGACCACAACACAATGAGGTAACTGCATTATAATACAACCCGTATCAACTCGCTTCACACATGCAGGCATCACGTACGAATTCAATATACGCATTTGTTTCAACAGTTCAATAACCACGTCAATCAGTTTGATTAATCTTGCATCATTATCTATCGTATCATCACTTATCAAATCAATTCTTCCCTCCCGCACTGCGGAGTCAATCTGTCAGATCTGGACGGGCCTGAAACAACTGTATTAGTGTCGTACGATCTGCATGATGCAGCGGGTCTTCAGGAGAGAGATCGAGAAAAGGTATCTCATTCATCGTATATGACGGATGCAGAACATGTCCCTAATTCTAGTTCCTCTTCCTTGATATATAACGACAGACGCATCCGCTGTACTGTATTGTCATGTTCCAAAGTCCATGGCCATACACTCTCACAATCCATGGACATACACTACCTTACAATCCATTCCCATATGCCATCTCACGGTCTATAACCAAATACTACCTTACAAACCATGGTCATAACCAGCCTTACAATCCATGGTCATATACTGCCTCACAATCCATGGCCATATACTGTTTCTCACTCATGGCCATTCACTGCCTCTACATCCATGGTCATACACTGATACACAATCTAGGGCCATACACTACCTCACAATCCATGGCCATATGCTGCCTCTTAAATCTTACTTCACTACTACTATAAATGCAAAATATTAGTATTAACCTCTTGATGATAAGGGCGGTCCGACCCGTGGGAACGATGGTCTGGCCCACATCAGGTCAAAGACCATTCCTTCATAACAACTAGGTAGTGCCACTGTGCTCAAGTGATTAAAGGGCAATACTATGCAATATGGCATTACCGATACATAAAGACATAAACCGGCATTACCGATATATAAAGGCATAAACCCGTGTGACTCCACTGCCGTGTACTTCAAGATCACTCATCTTATCTCCTTATCGTGTTCAAGGAGTCAGATCATATTAACGGCGATGAAGTCATTAGACATCGATATATTCATTCTATAACTACACGATTTCTGTCTCATGGGTACGGTAACTTTGTGAGGTTTTCTGGCCAGCTTTAGAAGACCTGTCAGTATTTTCAAAAACACACACACACAGACAGACGGAGCAACACACTTGGAAACACATTAACGGCACTTAAAAGTCGAGGGTTCACTAACTCTCGGAGCGTTATCACAGCCTTCGCGACACCGACGACGAATAACAATGGCTCCTCACACGATACATGGCGCTCTGACGACACACATCACAACCCTACACTCGTGCCAGACCTGTGTATGAAAGCATGAAGGATGCAGGTGGATACCAGCACGAGGGTACATTCTTGATGGTAGAGTCAATGTGTTGTCTTGGTCACTGCCCGGTCACCTGCCGTCACTCGCCACCAACATCAGCACACCCACACGGCCCAAACATTACTGGAACCACTCAAACTCAGACTCTACTTGTAACTCCTTTAAAAAAAATGGCTTCCGTATGTGCAAACTGTGACTTTCTTTACCTTTTCTAGCACAAAGCCAACAAGCAGCAGTGGAAGACGTCAAGGTAAACGGACCCGTAATCCATCCCGATTTAAGTCTGGATTCCCGGTGGCAGAAAGTCTTGGGTTTACTGCTGTGTCTATTAATCTTTACCATCTGCTTTCTCAATGCGCCAACATCTGCCCGCCGCTGGGATACAGTTAAGTCAGCGGTGATCTCCGAAACCACACGATCGCTCTCGCATCGTCCAGTCTATCGAAAGACCGAAAGATAATTTTCGATTCACTGAAGAATGAAGACACATCGTCGCAGTGAATTAATTACTCGATAAACAAAAAATGATTACATTTTTCTTTCTCCTAAATCGCTGGCACAAATCAGGAGAAAACTTTTCGTACTTGAGAGCGATAAACTTCATATGGCTCCTCTCGATAAACCACAAACCTCTCTCTCTCTCTCTCTCTCTCTCTCTCTCTCTCTCTCTCTCTCTCTCTCTCTCTCTCTCTCTCTCTCTCTCTCTCCTAGAGATAAAACAACAACAACAACAACACCAACAAGAATGACGTCCGTAACTCTTCTCCAGCGGGCGGAACAAACCACAGACAACTCCTCCTCCTCCTCCAGACCAGACAACCATGAACACTTCTCCCCTGACTGACAACGGTGGCCATCATCAAGGTACGCTACACACGGTGAGGGAGGCTGACCTCCCCGTACCGAGCTATGGCGTACAGCTTCCTCACCTCACCCCGCTGGCTACCACCATGACCTGCTCTTCTCAACGGTATGAGAAAATGCGGTCAGCCGCGACCCAGTCACCCTCTCCCTTAGGGGGGTTACGGCTAGCTTGGAGAGGCGCTCTCGCTAGCCACAACACAGGTCAAGGTACACACAGGACCGACTAACGTCATGCTTAAGCCCATTTCGCATGTCACTAACGAAGAAGGCAGAGGGAGACATCACCATAGCAGAGGTTCCTATCACCAACGGACGAGAGAAAGTACTCAAGGAACTTCTCACATAAAAGGAGCCCATCACTTCCCTGCTTCTTGTTGGAACGCAGCCTTACAGAAAAATATGGAAAAGTCCGATAAAAAGAGTTCCTGGGGTTACATAATTAATCATAGAACGTACCATACATGACCCCTCAATATATATATATCGTTCCAATTCACTTTATTCCTTGCACGCCTTACACCCTCCTGCATGTTCTGGCCCCGATCGCTCAAAATCTTTTTCACTCCATCCCTCCACGTCCGATTTGGTCTTCCGCTTCTCCCTCTTCCCTGCACCTCCGACACATATATCCTCTTTGTCAATCTTTCTTCATTCATTCTCTCCATGTGACCAAACCATTTCAACACACCCTCTTATGCTCTCGCAACCACACTTTTTTTTTAACACACATCTCTTTTATCCTTTCATCACTTACTCGATCAAACCACTTCACACCACATACTGTCCTCAAACATTTCATTTCCAACACATCCACCCTCTGCACAACCCTATCTATAGCCCACGCTTCTCAACCATATAACATTGTTGGAACCACTATTTTTCCAAACATACCCATTTTGAGAGATCGGGGCTTGAACATGCAGGAAGGTGTGAAGCGTGCAAGGATCACGTGTCGTGGTTCATCCCCTGACAACTCATCGACCACAGTATATAACATCATACAATTCACTTTATCCCGTGCACGCCTTTCATCCTCCTGCATGTTCTGGCCAAGATCGCTAACCATCTTTTTTACTTCATCCTTCCATTTCCAATTTAGTCTCCCGCTTCTCCTTGTTCCCCCTACCTCTGACACATATATCCTCTTTGTCAACCTTTCCACACTTGTTCTCTCCGCAATTCTAAACCAGCACATTCTCTTCAGCTCTCTCAACCGCACTCTTTGTATCACCACACATCTCTATTACCTTTTCATTACTTACTCTATCAAACCATATTGTTCTCAAACATTTCATTTCCAAGACACACACACACACACACACACACACACACACACACACACATATATATATATATATATATATATATATATATATATATATATATATATATATATATATATATATATATATATATATATCCCTGGGGATAGGGGAGAAAGAATACTTCCCACGTATTCCCTGCGTGTCGTAGGAGGCGACTAAAAGGGGAGGGAGCGGGGGGGGCTGGAAATCCTCTCCTCTCGTTTTTTTAATTTTCCAAAAGAGGGAACAGAGAATTGGGCCAGGTGAGGGTATTCCCTTAAAGGCCCAGTCCTCTGTTCTTAACGCTACCTCGCTAATGCGGGAAATGGCGAATAGTTTGAAAGAAAGAAAAGAAATATATATATATATATATATATATATATATATATATATATATATATATATATATATATATATATATATATATATATATCCAAGCTGTGTGCGTATCCTAAAACGTTAATATCTGGTACATAATGCCTGTTGCACTGGCTGGGGTGATCATATCATTTGCCTTTGTTAATTTATACTTTATATCTGACTGTTAGGGACATGAACGTAATGGGACCATTGTTCGTTTGTTCCTGACGCCAACCCACTCAGGCAGGAGTAATAATGATAATAATAATAATAATAATAATAATAATAATAATAATAATAATAATAATAATAATAATGGATGACGGCGCACAAGTACATAAATATATACACACACATACACGCACACACACACACACACACACACACATATATATATATATATATATATATATATATATATGTGAAGGCATGTACAGAGCATCAGATTGGGGAAGAGCAGTGCGGTTTCAGAAGTGGTAGAGGATGTGTGGATCAGGTGTTTGCTTTGAAGAATGTATGTGAGAAATACTTAGAAAAGCAAATGGATTTGTATGTAGCATTTATGGATCTGGAGAAGGCATATGATAGAGTTGATAGAGATGCTCTGTGGAAGGTATTAAGAATATATGGTGTGGGAGGCAAGTTGTTAGAAGCAGTGAAAAGTTTTTATCGAGGATGTAAGGCATGTGTACGTGTAGGAAGAGAGGAAAGTGATTGGTTCTCAGTGAATGTAGGTTTGCGGCAGGGGTGTGTGATGTCTCCATGGTTGTTTAATTTGTTTATGGATGGGGTTGTTAGGGAGGTAAATGCAAGAGTCTTGGAAAGAGGGGCAAGTATGAAGTCTGTTGGGGATGAGAGAGCTTGGGAAGTGAGTCAGTTGTTGTTCGCTGATGATACAGCGCTGGTGGCGGATTCATGTGAGAAACTGCAGAAGCTGGTGACGGAGTTTGGTAAAGTGTGTGGAAGAAGAAAGTTAAGAGTAAATGTGAATAAGAGCAAGGTTATTAGGTACAGTAGGGTTGAGGGTCAAGTCAATTGGGAGGTGAGTTTGAATGGTGAAAAACTGGAGGAAGTGAAGTGTTTTAGATATCTGGGAGTGGATCTGTCAGCGGATGGAACCATGGAAGCGGAAGTGGATCATAGGGTGGGGGAGGGGGCGAAAATTTTGGGAGCCTTGAAAAATGTGTGGAAGTCGAGAACATTATCCCGGAAAGCAAAAATGGGTATGTTTGAAGGAATAGTAGTTTCAACAATGTTGTATGGTTGCGAGGCGTGGGCTATGGATAGAGTTGTGCGCAGGAGGATGGATGTGCTGGAAATGAGATGTTTGAGGACAATGTGTGGTGTGAGGTGGTTTGATCGAGTAAGTAACGTAAGGGTAAGAGAGATGTGTGGAAATAAAAAGAGCGTGGTTGAGAGAGCAGAAGAGGGTGTTTTAAAATGGTTTGGGCACATGGAGAGAATGAGTGAGGAAAGATTGACCAAGAGGATATATGTGTCGGAGGTGGAGGGAACGAGGAGAAGAGGGAGACCAAATTGGAGGTGGAAAGATGGAGTGAAAAAGATTTTGTGTGATCGGGGCCTGAACATGCAGGAGGGTGAAAGGAGGGCAAGGAATAGAGTGAATTGGAGCGATGTGGTATACAGGGGTTGACGTGCTGTCAGTGGATTGAATCAAGGCATGTGAAGCGTCCGGGGTAAACCATGGAAAGCTGTGTAGGTATGTATATTTGTGTGTGTGGACGTGTGTATGTACATGTGTATGGGGGGGGTTGGGCCATTTCTTTCGTCTGTTTCCTTGCGCTACCTCGCAAACGCGGGAGACAGCGACAAAGTATAAAAAAAAAAAAAAAAAAAAATATATATATATATATCTTTCTTTTCTTTCAAACTATTCGCCATTTCCCGCATTAGCGAGGTAGCGTTAAGAACAGAGGACTGAGCCTTTGAGGGACTACCCTATATATATATATATATATATATATATATATGTGTGTGTGTGTGTGTGTGTGTGTGCGAATAAGGCCTTTCTTTGTTTCCTGGCAATACCTCACTAACGCGGGAAACGGCGACCAAGTATGAAACATATCATTATCATCACTATCATTATAATTATTATAATTATCATCATTATCATTACTTAAGATTATTATCATTTTTATCATTATCATTATCATTATTACCATTATCATTATTATTATCAATATTATTATTATTACTATTAATATAATTTGTACATTGCTTAAAGTAATCTTATTTTTCTACACACGTTACCGCTTGTGTGTAACTCAAAATTTTGCCAAAGTGTTGGAAGTTATATAATAATAATCGCGTGATGAGGAACGCTTATGTTCCTGCCAGGACGTCCACAATGTTGCACTACACCCACCAAACTTGCACGCTATACCAACGCTATTTCCTCCGCTCCAGTTAACGACCTGCTTCCAGGAGTGGACTGTCCAATAACTGTCAGGGATGACTCCTTATGTATGTACTGTACTGTATTGTTGTTCCTCTTGTTAATTATTTTCATTATTATTATTATTATCATTATCATCATTATCATTATTATTGTTATTATTATCAAAATATTTTCGAAGTACTAAATGGTAATTAACAAGATACAATTTTCACGGGGACTGTAATAAGTGGTTGTTGGGTGGTGGCCTCGTCTACTGTCAGCACGTGAAGACGGTAGGCTGCGGAACTCTTAAGCCAGGAGGGGTAAAGTACTGAGACACACATCGTCAAGAAAACTGGAGCTACCAAGTGTAGATTTTTAAATCTAATGGATGAACTATCTTGATCCACCCCTGAGGACGACGATACGACCCTTGAGTACGACGGTGCGAGCCTTGAGCACGACGGCATGACCATTAAGCCTCAGACTAACAGCTAGGCCATCATACCGAAGGTTCGTACCACTGTCTCCGGGGGAAGGGGTAAGGTAAGCAGAGACATTACACTGTACTTAATAGATACTCTGCCGCTATAACCAGACATTACTGGTTCTCATATCTGAGCCGACGTAGGTACACAGCTGAGGAGAGGATCATGCTGGAGAAAGAGGGGAGGGAGGAGGAGTGTGTCAGCCTGAGTGAGGGAGGGAGTGTGTCAGAGGGAGAGGGAGCAGCTGGTAAGTGTCAGTCACTCTCTAAACACTGCGTCAGCCCAGGGTCAGCCTGGTAGTGTCGGTGGTGGTGGTGGAATGAGAGAGGTTTATGTCCGACAGTTGAGTCCCTACCTACCTACCTACCTACGAGTCCCTACGACGAGACTTTGCCATAAGGCAGAGCTAAAGCTTAGCACAACACGGAAAAATCTTGAGCCGAGATTAAAGGGTCGTGTGAGTTCCATGCCGTTGAGTGTTACTGTGTGAGATGGAGTGTACGTCTGTTTGTGAGCTGAGTGTGAGAATGTTTGTTTGTGTGCTTAATCGCAGCAGGCAACGTGTATGTGAAGTAAAGAAAGAGATTAACCTGATCCAGGGAATGGAACGTGTCAGCCATTGTAGTGCTAGCTGACTGCGCCGCCGTTACGGTAACCCTCCCGATACCAAAGCGGTAACACAATACCTCCCTGGAGAAAGTTAGAGGAAGCGTCTGGGAAGGGAGAGAGTTCGCAATCGTGCTGAAGGGTCGTATCATCGCGCTCAATGGTCGTACTGTAATAACCAAAGGTACTCAAGAGTTCATAACCACACCTGAACACAAGAGTCCACAATACTTCCTGTACTGAAAGAAACATCACAAACCCCATAGTAACAGACAAACCCGTTCGGTGAAGCGGGGTCCGCGCCAACAGCTGGATAAAGTCACTTTGGCAGATATACAGATTAACAGGGGCGAGGAGGGCGGGAAACAGCCAGACGAATATGGACAAAAGAGGATAAGGAGGAGACACAAGTGGAGTGCTAACAGGAGCAGCATGAGAAAGACAGGCAGATAGGAGCGGATACAGGGAAGCACACGTGGTTATGATGACCCAGACAGAACCGCTCTCGTCAAGGTCGCTGTCACACTGCCGATGTATAACCTGGTGGTGGTGGGAGGAGGACTGGTGTTGACTGTGAATGTCATGATGCTGTACCTGATACAACCTGCTTCTGTAGTAGTCGTAGTAGTAGTACTCGTGGAGCTAGTGCGCAGTAGTAGTAGTGTGTTGCAGTAGTAGTAGTCGTAGTTGTAGAAAAAGTTACAGTAGTAGTAGCATCACTTGTAGTAGTAGTAGTAGTAGTAGTAGTAGGTGGTAATAACAGTAGTAGTACTAGTAGCAGCAGTAACAGAAGTACACCTTACTCTTTCAGTGTGTTATTGTAGCTGAAATAGTGTTAGCAGTACTGTTACAGCAGTTCTACAGATGGCGGTAATAACTGAAGATTACACCACTGGTTATATTAAAGAGGCGGTCAGAATATTGTTCAGCAGTGGTGATAAGCTGTATAATACACTGGTGCGTGGCCACAGTAGTTCTAGTGGTGGTAGTCGCGGTGTGATGAGAGGAGAAAAGGTGTTGACAATAATAGAAAAAAGGTATGTACGGTTCTCTTGTGTTCGCTACAGCCGTCCCTTAATGTAACACTGTGAGGAATGTATGGCAAGTAATAGACTGTAATTTGGGGTTTAACTCATCCTCTTTGGACACAAAGTTACGATCCTCGAGCACAACCCTTACATATGTGGGTTCGACCCTCAAGTGTGAGGATGACTTGGCCTTCAACCTAGTTCTTGTATATACGGCCAAAGGGTCGTACAATCATGGTTGTGACATCTGGTTGAGGGTCATGACATCTTGCTCACGGGTGGGTCGTACCGTCATGCTCGTGGGGCCGTACCATCGAGGTCGAAGGTTTTACAGCGGGGCTCGAGGTTCGCACCTCAGGGGTGCACCATCCTGCAGCTCAAGGATGGGACCATCGTATGAAATCCGTCAGGTAGGTACCAAGATGCCTGGTCTCACATCATGTCCGCCATACTGAAAATTGGCCTATTGTGGTTCCAACTGCGCGAATCCAATTCATCGCTGGTATTACCTGTTCATTCTAGATAAGGGGCTGTTTACGTGTGGTTCATGGCAAAGATGTAATGACGGCGTCACATTACGACGCACACTCAAACTGCGCGAAGATGACAGGAATAGCGATGTGTTGTAAACCATGACTAGAATACTGCAATAGCAAATCATCAGTACATAATGGTACATGACTCACCTTCACGGCAGCAATCTCCGGAGGATCGAACACCGGCACTGACTGGATCCAAAGAGGTGGGAAACGAGATCAGGCTCAGTATAACCCCCTTCCCTCAACCAGTGAGCTTGGGAAAAGAACTCGGGGCTTCATATCATTCCACCTAACAGCTTCCTTGCTTGAGACGATCTCACGTCAGACTTACCCTACGTTTACGTTAACAATGGTTTCGAGTCTTCTCTCTCTTCATCTCGATCCGAAACCAAGGTGTGGAGGGCAGAGGACCCCTAGAACCACCTGTGTATGGTTCGGTAACTCATTGGTCACCATTCTGGAGACACGAGGAGGAAAATTGATACACGCGGGACAGGACATCATACAACCACGACAAGTGAGCATCTTCACCTGAACCACGGCTCAGTGGTTACCCTAGCAAAACACCATCTCTTATGTACCACCAACCAACCGCCACGCCATCCAACACACACACACATACTCACTATCCTCTCCGAGGACACCAGCCAGCTACAGTAAAGTCAGCGAAGCTTGAAGACTGCCACGGACTGTTAGTATGAAGCAAGAAGATGTAACTGGCAGTGTTTCCAGTCATATCCTTGACCATTTACCATGTTTCCTCCATATTCCGGCTATCGCACGCGCCGTAACGGTGTCCAGGATTTCGTTTATCATAACATGCTCGACTCTTGGGTCGTACCGTTGTGTGGGGCAGCTATTACTCGGGGAGAGGGGAGGGTGGCGACGGCCATGCGAGTGGCGTGCCACGACTCACGGTCGGGTACCCTACTTCCAGTTGGTGTCTAAATGAGGACAGGTCGGCATGTGGCAAGGTTCACACACACACACACACACACACACACACACACACACACACACACACACACACACACACACTGGGGTGCATGATGTGTGTATGAGCTTACATACAGAAGTAAAGACACTGTACATATATACAAGGTTATGAGATGGGGCAAGACGAGCATAAAACTCTCTCTCCGTAACATATAAATAGTAATCGCAAATACACACGCAAATTCTCATGGCCAGCGTCAGCACAGCAAGTTCTTCTGCGCTAGTCAATAACACTGTTATATGTGCATAATTATTTCCAGTCCCTCAACTGTACGGATGGATTATACCACAGTGGATACAACCTCGTGTGTTAGCGACTTACTGTGAATGTGGCAAAGAACTTTTCATAAACAGGATTGTTAACATACGATCTACCAACATGATCAGTCGAAAGTAGCACCATGAGTATAGGAAGAATTAAAAAACGAGAAGACATCTCTTCAAGTCCACGAATGACGTAGTTATACGAAATTAACAAAGAAAAAAGCATAATTCCTTCCCTCAAGTATTCTCTCTCTCTCTCTCTCTCTCTCTCTCTCTCTCTCTCTCTCTCTCTCTCTCTCTCTCTCTCTCTGCGGTAAGCACGACGTTCCTGACCTCCTCCGCTATCACAAACACCCCGGAAAGGGACCTACTACCAGAGTGGCCTGTTGACACCAACGTATGTCCTCCACATTTTTCCCACGATGGATCGTCCAGTCACTCACATGACCTTCCGGCATACAACACCGTGGCTCCGCGTCCGACTCTACCGGACCCGTCATAACCGTTGTTATCCGTCAACTTGAAACGAGCACCGTACACGAGCCGTGCAGGTAACACTGGGGAAGACCACACCCATCTCCTGCCCCGTCTCCCCACAGCCACACGCCATGACCTTCCGGATCCGGTAATTTTGTGGTATTTAACATTCCGAACAGAAGCCGCCACCATCACCACCACCACTACCTCCTCTCCCTCCCTCACCAACCACATCCAGAGGTTTCCCCAACCGTCCAACAGCCAAACGAACTACCACATTCCTAGTCTCAACTGTCCATGGTAAACTACAGACAGCCGCATTAGTCCGCAAATAATAGCACTCTTTACTTTTAATTCAATTTACATTCAAATTTCAAGTCATAAATTGGCATACAAATGAAACATTATCAAACTAAAGGCGAATAGCGAATTGTTCCCATGACTGCGAACTTTGGAGCCCCCCACTGTACAATGCTGGTCAGAGTGGCGGTAAAGGTTCAGTCAACGAACTGCCTGAAGGCACCTCCTACACCAGGGGTCGTAGGTCAGGTCACTGGGTTACCAGGCCTGAAGCAGGAGACAGGTGCTTTCCGCTCTTTTACCGCCTGCAGCCGTCTTCCCACACCGCCTGGGGGTAAACACCTCAGTACGGTAGGAGAGATCCTGCTGCTCCCGTGTGGACTTGTAACCTTATGTTGAGTGAAGGTCACTCAACATGTGGACGTTTATCAGTGTATCCAACAACAGTATTTTAGTTAGATTCATATAAACTGTTGGATAAGGCCAGAGGAGTAGCCAACACGGTTTCCACACACACACACACACACCTGGTCACGTAACATTCACTATCTAGTTCGAAAGCTAGTGTGGCTGAGGCGAAGAAGCACCGTAACGCTGCGTACGTGTGCTCTGGGAGAGGAAACTTTCACCTGATTCATATATAAAAAAAAAAAATTAATTCTGTTTTAACAGTCCCAGATACAGCATGGGAATTGGCTTGGTGGGGAACTTTTTCCTAAGTCTTTTAAAGTTCAGATCCTTCCGTTAAGAGATTGTAGGAAAACCACATAAGCGAGATATCTGAAGACCTGATGATGAGGTTATCTGCTGGAGGAGAGCACAAGGGAGTGCAACGGACAGCCATATATCTGAAGACCTAATGACGAGGTTATCTGCTGGAGGAGAGCACAAGGCAGTGCAACAGACAGCCATATATCTGAAGACCTAATGACGAGGTTATCTGCTGGAGGAGAGCACACGGGAGTGCAACGGACAGCCATATATCTGAAGACCTAATGACGAGGTTATCTGCTGGAGGAGAGCACACGGGAGTGCAACGGACAGCCATATATCTGAAGACCTCATGGTCTATGACGAGGTTATCTGCTGGAAGACAACCCATGGAACAGTCAGTTGCCAGACGATCTCATGGTCTTTACGAAAATCATCTGTTCTTGGACAGCTTTAGTATCCTACACTCCTTATCTATATGAATGTTAATAAGATACTTAAGAAAGATGTGGATGATACCTTCCACTCTCTAGCCCACCACAACACCAATGCACAACCGCACAGGATACGGGTTGTAACGCCATGTGAAACTAAAGTTACACTCGGGGATGAGGAACAGGAAACAAAAAATGATAATGACGAGTGACATTGTGGGAATTCCTGGAAGCCTTGTGCTGACCCTGCTCTGTAACCACCTGCTTGAGCTGGGTTCGTGACCCTGCACTGCCACCACCCACCCGGGCTGGGGTCATGACACAATATTTGCCAGTAAAGCTTCCTGGTAAATAAGCTGACATACGTAAGCTTTCTCCTTATGATCATTCCACGGAGGGTTGTAACACCAGTGTGTCTGTGTTTAGAATCATCCTCTACATCATTCTAGAAGAGTGATCTAACCAATGGATTATGACCATATCTCCGACCCAGCCAAGCAATTCAAGAATGCAGTGTTCTGAATCGTGATTTTTTTTTTCTTTGCTTGCAAATGTAAAAAAAAAAAATGTGAAGGCATCACTGTCTGTAGCCTCTGGGAAGGTTCAAGGAGGAGGGGACTGGGAGACTGCTCACCCATCCTGGGGAACATGATGGGCTCGAGGTAACCACAAGCGTGAATACAAGAAGCACTGAACAAGTTCCATGCACACTCTACACATGCAATGTCCCTTACCTGGCCTATATCAGGCTCGTCTATAAGTACGTCTCATTCTTTCTCCCTCATTAAATACATCATACACTAAGACAAATTAAATCAAAAACCGTTTTCCTCGCCTTTTCTTTCTCCCTTTCAGTAACAACTCTACGTTTCAATTTAGGCCCGGCCGTGATGTGGATTTTCGTCCATGGCTTGGAGCCTCCAACGTAAATATAAAAAATACACTAATGGAGGCCGACGTGGATTTGCACCAGGAGAGGAAAAAAAGTACACCAACGCTGCTCGTGGTACACCTCAAGAGCATTTGTGAAACAATGACGCACGGGTAAGGGATTAGATACTGTCTTGACTCCGTTACGGCATTTGACAAGGTGAACTACTGAATTCTGTTTGATGGAGTAAAGAGGCAGAACGCAACGATATGTAAGACAAGGACACTGATCAAGGATTCCAAGCTGTGGCAAACGTAACGACGTATGATAGTTTTACCAAAGGTGCCACAACGACGGGAAATCATCCCCTATACTGTTCAATTGTAAAGACATCTGGCAGTATGGTAAGACACGCACAGGAGAGAGAGAGAGAGAGAGAGAGAGAGAGAGAGAGAGAGAGAGAGAGAGAGAGAGAGAGAGAGAGAGAGTATATTCATGATATGCGAGGGAAAGACAGACAACCAAGGACTCATTGGCTCATGTCTATTTGTCTGTCTTGAACACACATCTAAAATATCTAACAACCAAATGTATCACGAAAATGGTTGTACATACAATTTAGCAAATACGACAGTTACACCTTGCTTGGGGCTCAACAGGAAAAAAAATGGTGTAGGAGAAAGTGAAAGACCTATGTATATGTAATCACAGGCGAAGAACCATAATTTGCAGATCAAATTGAGAAAAATCACAGTAGCAAGTTAAGGTAATTGAGTGGCGTGATGATGTGAACTTTCACCGCGAGAGATGGGGAGCTGATGAGAATAATTAGTGTCATCTGGTGAAAGCAAAACCGATCGCTATGTTGTGTGGTCACCATTAGGATATGATGAAATTAATAAACTGAAGAAAATCAGGAAACATTTCTCAAGCAAAGTCGAGGAAATGGTAGACGTGGGCTATCACGGATGGCTGACACAGGTTGAAGTACACAGCCAAAGAAGAGGAGAAAGGTAAATTATAATCTATGGACAACAGGTATGACATGCAACGAGAGACTTTATCACGAATAACAACAATTACAGAGAGAGGAAGAATGACAGTAATCAGGTACATAACAATCCCGTTGAATACGTATATCATCAAAAAGGCGCCAATTAAAATACTACAGGAACCAGCCAAGAGAGAGAGAGAGAGAGAGAGAGAGAGAGAGAGAGAGAGAGAGAGAGAGAGAAGGGGGGTGGGTCAGCGTTTAACTGCCGGTTTCCACATCACATTTGTGGGATCCACCCGACTGCTACTGTCGACAGTAAGCTCGGGGTCACACCTGTGCCGGGAGGAAACCATTGGGAAGGGAGCAGTTACCTTACAACTCCCTGAATACCAAGTAATTACCTTCTGACCCACGAGTGTAATTACCTCAAGATCTCTCAATACAGAGTTATCAACTCCTGAAACCTTAATAGCGTAATAGCTCGTGATCCGCAGATACAGAGTAATTACCTCCTACCTCCAAACCCTCCGAAAAGTAACTACATTCTCTCCAATGAAGAAAAGGTATTCACTTTTCTACTTCAGAAAACGAAGTAATCACATCCTGACCCTTGATTACAGAGAAACTAACTCCTAAACTCACCACAGAGTAATTACATTCTGAAGCCTGGTTACAAAGTAATCATCTCCAGACCCCTGAGGACAGAGTTCAGGTCTGTAAAGGACCAAAATAATCCAACCTTCACCTAACCCCATCTCACAAGTAGTATCCTATAACAGTTTATATATATATATATATATATATATATATATATATATATATATATATATATATATATATATTGAGGCCCACCATACCTACAATTGTTCACCTTCATACACACATTTTCTATAAGTTTCAAGGCTTCTCTTTCTACAAGAGGATAAGCAAGGAGAACTCCATATCCCCCCCATAACTTAACTCCATAACCCCCCATAACTTACTAAGTGTTGCACAACAACGTTTCGTCCGTACTTTTGGTGAAAGTTGGAACGAAATACACAAATCTAAGCAATAAAATTCACATATTACTTCGTTGGGAAGTGAGGCTGGAACTGTATTGGTAATCAAAGGGGACACCTGCTAAGGTAGGTTCAGGTGTGTGTGTGTGTGTGTGTGTGTGTGTGTGTGTGTGTAGTGAAGGGACGGTGAGGATGATCCAGCAAGGGTAAGGTGGGGGTATATGCCTGAGGGGGTCAGGAGACTTGACCTCACTCAGGAGCATCTTTAATCTCTAATCTCTTCGGTGGATCACCTTGTATGATCTACATGGGCAAGGGACCGGTCCTGTAGGTGATGGTACAGAGGGGAGGACACTATACCATCTCACGAGTTGACGAACAGTGTTAGACGAGAGGTACGAATCGCAACAGACCAGACTGAGGCACACAGGAATGTGTTCCCCTTGTCACAGTGTGTACCAATAATCGTCAACACGGGTAAGCCTACCTGACCGGCCACCAAGGGCATGGCTTACCCCGTCACCTTGAACAACCTTCATTACCATGTGGTCAATACCGGTAAACACGACGGACACCATCACATACGCATGTCACATACGCACATCTCCACAAACGCCATCTGTGAACTCCTAACTCGCACGCAACTTGACAAGGGGATACATAATAGCATTCTCATACTTAGGAAGCACAAATAACTACCCATGAGAGAGACATAATGAATAATAATGAAGAGAAAATGTACTACGTATAGTCTAGGTTTCCATATAAACACAACTCGCCCCAGCACCAGGGAATGTCTACTGTGGTGGTGGTGGAATGTTTGTACTGTCTGCATTATGGTGGTGTCGGCTGGGTGATTATTCTGGTGACGATGTGTGTGTGTGTGTGTGTGTGTGTGTGTGTGTGTGTGTGTGTGTGTGTGTGCTATGGTGGCAGCGGGTGTCTTCTGAGGTGGTGGAGGCGCGTGTTTACTGTTGTGTGGCGAGTGTGTGTGTGTGTGTGTGGGGGGGGGGGGTAATGGGGAGGGAGAGGGAGAAGTAGGCAGGCAGGTCCTGGCAGGGATGCCCCGCTCTACTGTAACAGGATGCGCCTCTATCTCCCTCACATCCTCCACACACACTCCCTCGCCGACACACACAAACACCACCACCACACCTCTCTAACTCATCCTCCCCACAGACAACAGCAGATACACCCTACGTTTCTGCATTTCCTCAACTTCCCACAGTCCACACCCCTCATATCCCTAACGCACTCTCGCACAACATCCAACAGAAATCTTTGTCACCTAAATCTTGCGACTCTTCTTCAACCACCTCACCTCACACACCACCCATCTGGTACCACAACACACACGTCTCTTACTAGCCCGTCTTACTTCGAGCCAACCACAGTACTAATTCTGCTGTTCAACTTTCTTCGACAAACATATAGTATGGCGATGGAGAAGGTGTTCCTAGTTATGCTGCTGACCAACACACACGTACTCAACCAGCACCAAGGGCTTGCAGGTCGTCACATTCTCCCGTCTAGAGAATATAGTCAGTATGGTACCATGCAGTCACTCATCCCCGCTGCTGACCACACATTTACCCTCATCCAGTCACACTCACGGTGTCTATGTACTCATCAGGACGGATGAGTACAACGTATACATCAGGGATTGCCATATGAGTAACGATGAGTCGATGTAGAAGCGCCTGAGTAATAACGTACAAAATATCAAAAGTCAGAAGATGTATATCTTGTTGTAAAGAAATATGTTCTATTTCAAATATTCACCCAAGCTCCCTGTTGTGAGATCACAGATGGTCCGTAGATTAAAGCAGGTCACTACTGGACCACCTGACTCTCACAGATGGTTCATAGCCTTACAGCTGGTCACTACTGGACCATCTGACTCTCACAGATGGTCTATATCCATACAGCTGGTCACTACAGAAGCACCTGACTCTCACAGATGGTTCATAGCCTTACAGCTGGTCACTACTGGACCATCTGACTCTCACAGATGGTCTATAGCCTTACAGCTGGTCACTACTGGACCATCTGACTCTCACAGATGGTCTATAGCCTTACAGCTGGTTATTACTGGACTACCGGATGTTACGGGTGTTCCATACCATTACTGGATGGCCTGACGTTCATAAGTGGTCCTGAATCATTACAATCACCCATCATACAGTAATCATCTTTCCTCTCATCACAGTCACTCCAGCAACTTCAGTTTGACCAGAGTTGAATACTGTGGTTCTGTTGGTGATTCAACCACCCCAAGTGCCTGGTTGAGGCCATCGGATTGTTAAGTTCATCATGCCACCATTTCATCAATTGCAACAGAGCTCAATTCAACAGGCACTCTCTCCTAGGAACATTCTAACTTTTTCAGAAACGTGTATTACACTGGCTGGTCCAAGATTACTCTTCCATCCCTTCCGATCACCTTTGAGGAAGTCGTTGAAACTGTCAAGATATCGTCAATGAGTTCTTCATTTTCCTAACACTCATTTTCTACGCTCTACTATAGTCCAGTATGGTGGAGTCACTTTCATAGAGTAAGCTGCGAGGTACACAGTGAGATATTTCCATCATAATGAATGTTTCATGTTTCCGTTCTAACTCACATTCTTCCTTAATACCTCATGACCGAGATACAACGCGTGAGGCAATCGAGAATGATTTCTAGACATATTGGGGCTAAGCGAGTTCACCAACTCTACGGGAAGCGTTAAAGAGCCGACAGACAGCATGGCAGAGGGAGGAGGTACGATGAACAAACGATAACATCATTGGGGTGTGGCTCGTCTCCACAAGGTTATCCGATAAAATGATAAGGAGTGAAAAGCCAGAGGTGTACGCACGCACTCGCTCGGCCATGGGGAATGTGGCGGCCACCACACTCACTGCTACAGCGGCTGACATCCTGACCTACTGTACAAGGGTCACTCACCACGTAACTTGTTCTGTGATTCACTCATTGTGGCCCAGTTGTCGTTGGACCTTTTGTGCTCTCTGTATCCTCTCTGGCCTCCCCCGCCCACAGGATGAGTACGGGTGTACAATTAATCCTTAGCTTCTTTTTTTTTTGCGACAAAATCGAGACGTGGAAAACATTACCACTTGCAAACGATTAGTGAGCAGACCTAACTATAAAACCAAGGTTAATGGTAGAATGGCACAGCTCATTCACGAGACGTTGGTAAGAGAGCTACAGTTCTCATTACAGCCTCCTCTTACCATAATCCAGGGAAAGCAATTATAGTAAATGGTAATCTGTAACACTGTATCAATATGAGAACCAGAGAGGAAACTGTAAGGGGAAATCTTATCACGTGAAGGCCTGTGATGTGGGATTTGCCAAAAGGCCACACGTTCGTCAATGGGAAAAAGTCTCATTGAGCAAGACGATACGACCCTTTTAATCGGGACGGGACAACCTTTGGTTACGATGGCGTGACCTTTGACCTGATCCATGAGGGTTAGTTCGAGGGGCCAGGCCAACATATCCAAGGGTCGTACTATCATGCTCAAGGGTTGTAAAGTCGTCGTGTTCAAGGGTCATAACGTCGTGCTTGAGGAGGGAGGGAGGGAGGGGTTAAAAGCCGACGACGGAGTAATGTGGCCACTTACAAAACGTGTTCGAGTCCAGGCCATAAAGGGAAGGTTATGAAGCAGGAAGTGAAGCCGCCATTGTTTATTCGCATGAACGCGTTCAAAGGCCGCGTTGTCGCGGGTACTGCACGCCCCAGGACCGGCCGACCAGCGGAGGAGGAGGGGGGTATTCATCTCCTGGCGCTTCGCAAGACTAGTAGGCTGGTTCCTGCGAACCTTTACGATGACCGAAGAAAAAACCAGTGATGACTTTCTCCCAGGCACTCGTGCTCTCCAAGAGAAGACTCAATGCAGAGACAGTGTGCAACGCTCTTTCAGTGCTCGCGCTGACGAGGTAAGAGACCTGAACAACTGGGGAACGACTGAAATCACTGAAGCTATACTTTCTGCAGCGAGGACGGGAGACGTCCATTCATCATGGTTTATACCTAGAAAATCCTTGAGGGTATTGTCCCCAACCGAAACTCTAAAAATGTTTTCTGACTGGCTCGACAGCCATGAAAGACAGTAAAACATTACCTTTGAAGTCAAAGGTGTGATGAGTACACGAGAAAATGCCGTAAACAAGACTATTCAACACACCTGCAGCTGCCTTCAAAAACACTGTTCGGAAATGAAAAGATATCCAGGATAAGCATAAGTGTACCAGACCAACCAGATTATGTGGGTCTGCGGGCCGCGGCCTCCAACAGCTTGGTCGACCAACGACCCCCCCTCAGCAGCCACGACTCTGCCCACCAGTGATAGCAGAGGACTTCCCAAGACTATGTAAACACTACTGCTGCTTTTACCATCAGTTACTCGTATGCTGTACGACCAACACACACACACACACACACACACACACACGCACGCACACACACACACACACACACACACACACACACACACACACACATACACACATACACACACACGACCCTCCATTGTGCAGTGGTTAGGTTAGCGACCTACCAATGTCATGGGCCCAGGCTCGAGTCTCGGACGACCGCAGACAGCTCACAAACACCCAACCTTTGGGGTAGGACGATGAATAAAGGTACCCGGCGTAAGCTGGGATATATATATATATGTTCGTGGTACATAGAGGGTTAAGGCACTGCATATGTACAAGGATAAGACACGGGGCAACACAAGCGTAAAAAAAAAAAGAAAAAACGTAACACATACACAATCATAAACAATAACCTCATACGTAAATCACATAATATGTTTTATGACAAAATTGGTCTCGGTCTATGGCCTAATAAAATACAGATATCTTCCAATTTTCCTTCTCAGTTGTTCCCAAAATATGAATGTAGTGGCGGAATCGGAAATCCAAATGGCTTGTGTTGAAGGCCACAGTATTTACTGTGGTTCCGGAGCAAGAAAATTTATATTCGTATACGAGTAAAACTAGCCGGCTAAAGTTGAAGAATTAACCTGTGGATAGAAATAAAAGGCGAGTTCAATCAACGCCTTGAACGGAGGAGTACAACCCTTACATACGATGGCACAGCCCTTTGACCAGACTCGTGAACGTTAGAGCAAGGGCCAGACCGTCGTATCCAAGGGTCGTCCCGTCTGGATCATGGTGTTCATGATGTCAGGGCTGCTTGGGCAAAAGCCTCTTCTTCACTCTGCCATCATCTCTACCTCATCTCGAGGGTCATCAGGCCATATGAATTCCTCTGAATATCAAGTATTTCGGCTTTTCTCAAGTACATTTTTTTCTCGTTGAGTTACGACGACTGACTGTATGGGAGCATTAAGGAATTTGATGTGTGAGGAAAAAATGAGTTCAATGTTATACCAACCCATCCCATGCGTTCCCTGGGTTCCTGGCCCCACCTGTCACCTTCCTGTGTTGATACACAGAAATGTTTCAAAAGTCTGGAATCGCAGAGAGAATTCATGATTTACCTTTAGTTGAACAATGGTTCAAATCACACGGCATGAACTTGCATATCCATACCCAGGTTTGTGCCATGTAATCTGAGCCTTTGTTGAACTAAAAGTAAATCGTGAATTTTGCTTGTGATCCCGGGATTTTAATGTCCCAATGTACGCTCTCTGCTTGTCCCCACCTGCCTCCAGCTATCATAATAATATTCTGCCCGTTTACTTGTCAAAATATAAATCATCATTGAATAAAATTAAAAAACTGGAAGAGGTATGACCGCTGCAGGGTGGCGTGAGTACTTAGGTGTGAGCAGGGAAGAAGATCCTGGTGTTGGACGTAGACAAAGCTGAGCATGAAGTGGGAGACCTGGAGGAGGTGTGTGTAACCTGACCAGCCCCAACAACAAATACCACTGGGGAACTCCTCTGTGCTCGACCCTCACACACACACGCACCCCAAGGTTCTCTCTCACATACACACATACGATACCCACTCATCTATTTATATGCACACCAAATAAATAGTCCCTCACATCCACTCGCACCCCAAGGTTCTCTCTCACATACACACATACGATACCCACTCATCTATTTATATGCACACCAAATAAATGGTCCTTCACATCCACACGCACCCCAAGGTTCTCTCTCACATACACACATACGATACCCACTCATCTATTTATATGCACACCATATAAATGGTCCCTCACATCCACTCGCACCCCAAGGTTCTCTCTCACATACACACATACGATACCCACTCATCTATTCATATGCATACCAAATAAATGGTCCCTCACATCCACACGCACCCCAAGGTTCTCTCTCACATACACACATACGATACCCACTCATCTATTCATATGCATACCAAATAAATGGTCCCTCACATCCACTCGCACCCCAAGGTTCTCTCTCACATACACGCATACGATACCCACTCATCTATTCATATGCATACCAAATAAATGGTCCCTCACATCCACCTTTATAACAACTGACGTGTGCCTGCCTCGTCGGACTGGGGTCAGTCTCCTGAGAAACTGTGTTGGTGTTAAGCGTCTTAAGCCCTTAAGCACAACGGTATGACCATTGGATGTGATCAAATAATAGGCCATCATAACTTTGTACAGCCGTGCTCAAGGGTCGTAACATCGTGTTCGGGGGACCAAGCTAATGAATGCAAGAACTCTACCAAACTTCAAAATTTGACCGGCTTGCCGTACGCCGCAATGTTGGTTCACTTTCCCTCGCCTAGTGGTATTACTTTGGTTTTTGCTCCCGAGAGCTGGCCGCTCGTGAGCCTCCACCATTAGGTAGACAACGCAAGACTTGGCAAGCCGCTGCGTCATTTGATTGCTGTGTGGCCGTTGGCAACTCACGCGTGGGCCGTTTTGATAACTGTATCTTTCCCTAGACCTCGAAGCTTTGGAACTCTCTGCCCTCTCATGTCTCTTCCAATAACTTGTGACCTAGCACATTTCAGAAGACAGGTTTTTAATTTCAACTTCCTCCAAAATTCGTAATAACCCTCCTTTGTCTCTTCTTTTTCCTTTCATGATCCTTTCTAAATTTCAATTAAGGCCCCGCCTTGATGTGGACCTCTGTCTGTGACAGGAACCTTAGAAATAAAAAAAAAAAAGATAAGTGCACGAAAATACACTTACAAAAAACAAAGCTTTTCTTTCCGAAACCAAACAACTCATTACTGAGTACCACCAGATATCCTCCCCATGCGTATAGAGAGCACATCATGTTTTGGGAAAAGAAGAACAGTTAAGATGTGTCAATACACAGCCAGCAAGGAACGGTGAGCGGAGCCACAAAACAACAGAAACACGGGCCCTCTCCTCCGTCTGTGTCCATGACAGAGAAACCAGCCAAGACGATGTTTAAAAACGTTGGGGAGAAAAATAGACCTTACATTTTACGGTGGTTTTCGGAATGTCTTTTTCATCCAGTTTAAGTGTTAGTGAAGAAACTTTGTGAGAGGAAATGATTAATCAGGCTGTTGGTTGCTGTAGTCTTCATTTCAGCCATAATCTGTCTCGGTATACTAGAGGATTTACTCAGTTACTCGGACCAGAAGCCTTCTGTGATCTTCCAAATACCGTATGTTCCAGCAGCAAGGTCATATTATCCCATGACCTTAACACCAATCTTCATTTATTCTGCCCACAGTATGTCTTTCCAGTATATTCCATCTATATCGAGTCTGTCCACCCACCATGGGATAAGTAAGCACACTAAGAACGAGGCACTCTATCATTTCCCTTGTATGTGGTACGAGGGAGATCTTAAGAGTCGAAGCTCTGAGTATAATCTGAGAGCTTTAAACCCGTTCTGGTAAATCTCAATGCAATGCTGAACCGATTCGGGCAGTAAAATACCCTCATAACATATTCCAGTACAACAATTTGTCTCTGGGTTTGTATGATGATGTTCGCATACAGCGAATACCTGGTGCATTCCTCGAAGGTCTTCCACCCCTACAGCTTGGTGTGCCAACAGGATGTTATTTCCGAGTGTAAGTTGGGGTTCCAACCTTCCACGATTTTTCCAGGTACAGATGCTGATATACATACCTCTCCCGTCTGCGCTCCTGGGAGTACAGAACCTCAGAGATTTCATCAGTTCCCACCTTAATATGGGCTGTGAAGACCTCTAAACACCTTCTAACTGGTAGTCATTCCGTGCGGGAGAACTAGGGAGAGATCATGCAAGTATTCTGAGTAATATCATCACTATTCCTCGACCTATAGTTTTAAAAGTCTCTCTTGTTCAACGTGTCCTCTTCATGAGTTCGGCAAGTTACCCTGTCGTGTTCTTCAGGGGTTACTCTGGAAGCATAAGAACACCTGGTGAGGTCTTCGGAGGTCTTCTGGTACTGCTTCCTGTTCCAGGTCTTTACACTATACACGGGAGATCAAAACCGGTGAACAGCTCTGGAAAACCACAGATTTAAAGGGGGTTCAGGATATAGGACAACGTGACCTCACGGGTGTCAGGACAAAGGACCATGTGACCTCACGGGTGTCAGGACATGGGGACCACGTGACCTCACGGGTGTCAGGACATGGGGACCACGTGACCTCATGGGTGTCAGGACATGGGGACCACATGCCGTGCCTGGCGTCAGGAGGCGGGCCAGTATGGGAGTCGGTGATGAACAATGGTAAGATTAGGGTCAAGGCGTGAGCCGGTGCCCCCTCCATCCTCCCGAAGGTTATCTGGTACGTCGTCGTTGGTAAAGCTACACGCGACGGTGCGACCCTCGAGCATGACAGTACGAACTCTCAAGCACGAATGTACGACCCTTTAGCATCACGGTACGTCCCTTGAACACCACGGTATGAACGCTTTAGAAAGACAGTACGACCCTTGAACACCACGGTATGAACCCTTGAGCACGACGGTACGACCCTTGAGCAAACCGGTGCGACCCTTGAACACCACAGTATGAACCCTTGAGCACGACGGTACGACCCTTGAGCAAACCGGTACGACCCTTGAACACCACAGTATGAACCCTTGAGAACGAGGGTACGACCCTTGAGTACGATGGGCCGGCGGGAGCCTTTGATCTGATCTTGAGGGTCAAGGTCAACACCCAGACCATCAAACCCAAGGACCGCACCGTCGTGCTCAAAGGATCGTAACGTCGTACTTAAGGATTGTACCGTCGTGTTCAATCATCCTACCGTCGGGCTCAATGATCGTACCGTTGTGTTCAAAGATCGTACCGTCAAGCTCAATCATAGCGTCGTGCTCAAGGATCGTACGTCGTGTTCAGTGATGGTAACGTCATGCTCAAAGATCGTACCGTCGAGCTCCACGATCGTACCATTGTGATCAAAGATCGTACCGTTGTGTTTAGAAAAGTTACCTAAATACACGTAACCAGAGTAACTGGTAATATCCACCATCGGTATCGTAGGACAAAATCAATCTCACAAGTACAATCCAAGTAACCAACTCCTCATTAATAATTGCAAACATTACTGAAAATGGTAATCCAAGTTCTGGCCTTAAAGAAAAAAATAATTACCCACACCATTACGAGGTAACCAGAAGGTAGAACTCTTTTAATCATAAGACTTAACTATTCAACTGAGGCTCCCCTACAACTGTGCCACACTGTACTTACCCTCCAGCTGAACAACTGGTTGTATGATGAATGATAACACGAGGCACTTCCCTAAAGTCCCACCAAAAATATGGGGATAGAGGAGAGAAAGAATACTTCCCACGTATTCCCTGCGTGTCGTAGAAGGCGACTAAAAGCTTTTTCAGAGCAGCTAAGTAATTAAGTCAGCAATTCTGGTCCACGAGACAGGGTATTAAGTTGAGTGTTTACCTGATCAATATGCAGATATATGGAACTACCTGCACTAAAATCGGAAAGAAATATAGAAACGGTCACTTCGGCGAGGGGTTCCTGTGTTGTATACGTCTGAAGTGTCTATCATGTACTGTTCTTTAATTATCGTACGACAAAAATATACCCACCGACAGACACATCAAACAGACAGACAGACGCAGGGTTGACGACATGATGTGCAGCATACACTATTATATAGGTCCAGTGGCGGGGCATAAAAAAACGATGATATATTCTCATGTCAACGCTTTCCAGATCAACTGTTTCCATCATCACTGGTGCTCTGAATGTCTCGATCATGTCCTTAATGAATGGAGTGGTGGAGGAGGGGAGTGCAGAGGAGGGAGGTCAGAATGTGGTCAGTGCACCAGTACCAACGCATCCGGGCCCTGCACGCACGCACGCACACACACACACACACACACACACACACACACACACACACACAACCCATGAACATGACACAAAATCAAGCAAGAAACGTGGTAAAAAAAAAGTAAAAAAAAAAAATACTTTTATAGCATAATCGTGGAGGATGAAAGGAAGGAAAATGAATATGGACATGGCAAATGCTGAAAACATACAAAAATTTAATAAGGTGTGTGACAGTAAAGGATGTGATGTTGAAGAGAAGCGGCGGCATGGGTGTAAAACTCTCTGTCCGTACAGTAAAAAAGAGGTAATCACACAATACTAACTACCCTAAAGGCACATACAACAGTATTTGTTACATCAAGTGCCAATGAATAATACTGCATTACATGTTTATTTATCCGCAGTGGTATTATGTGTCAAGAAACAATAATCCTACAATGGGGTATTCTACATCACATTCACCATTCAGTAACTGTATGTCCACAGAATGGAAATCCACACATTCGCAAGTGAGGGACGAGCTACGATAGTGATGGATACTAGATGGAACTTCGTAAACTGAGGGGAATGACCCAACGAACAAAACCAGAGCCTCTCATGAATATCGCGAGATAAACATTTAGAAAACGACAAAAAAAAAAAATATAGTAAGCTTTTCGATTGTTTTCATGATCTTGGTAACAGCCGGGTCAGTCAGCTCAACCATCTGGTTTAGCAGGCCACTTGTGACAGTATGCTATGGGCAACCATCGTATAGAGTTATCTAAATACAGGTGAATACCAGTCTCTTGTTACAGGAGAGGGGATGAGGCGTTCCATGCTGTAAGTACAGAGACGTACACATACATATTGCAGGATGGGTCAGTATACACAGCCATTTATGTATAGTGTAATGTAATACACAACATACAGTCGTGAGAAAAAGGCCCTAAGGACTCAGTACATAAATACAGACACAATACAGGTTGCGTCAATACCCATAAACACAGTTAAATAATACGTGGGATGGGTTACAGAAGTGGGCCGAGTGTCCTGCCTGTCAAGCGACAACAGCTGGGACTTAGACAGAGCCCAGCCTTGTCTCTGACCATAACACTGAAGAAAGAAATGATACAACACAGAGGACATACCTACTGGGACTGAAAACTTCCCCGAATCACCAACAAAACTACCACTCACTCCATCGGCGTCTCTTACAGCTGCCAGAAATAAAGATATCCACAATAAACAGCCATAGGCAACACTACTGTGTCACCACCACCAGAATATTGTGTGCAGCTGTGAGAGGAGGATTTCGTAAGAGCATTATATGAGGCGGGTGAGAGAACCACCTCGTATGTCCTGCAGGGCGTGGATTCTCACGCTCCCCACCACCATAAAGACGTCATGTACATGGGTCCTGAGACGGAGAGATGCACCCAGAGCTGAGCAGGAGCTGGAGGATTATGCTGCTACGGGTCTGAGAAGGTGGTGGTGGCACGGGTTCTCAACGTGGCCCTACGCTTGTAGAGGTTGAAATTGGTGCCACCTAACAGTATACTGACAATTCATACAGAGGAGGTATACTAACAATATATACAGCAGTGGTATACTGACAGTGTGTATGTAAGAAGGTAAACTGTGTATACAGAAAAGATATAAGGCTATATATATAAGAAGGTATACCGGCACAGAAAGCAGAGAAGGTACACTGGCGGTATATATATATATATATATATATATATATATATATATATATATATATATATATATATATATATATATATAAGTTTGTTGAGTATTCCTGGCAAATTACATGGGAGGGTATTGATTGAGAGGGTGAAGGCATGTACAGAGCATCAGATTGGGGAAGAGCAGTGTGGTTTCAGAAGTGGTAAAGGATGTGTGGATCAGGTGTTTGCTTTGAAGAATGTATGTGAGAAATACTTAGAAAAGCAAATGGATTTGTATGTAGCATTTATGGATCTGGAGAAGGCATATGATAGAGTTGATAGAGATGCTCTGTGGAAGGTATTAAGAATATATGGTGTGGGAGGCAAGTTGTTAGAAGCAGTGAAAAGTTTTTATCGAGGATGTAAGGCATGTGTACGTGTAGGAAGAGAGGAAAGTGATTGGTTCTCAGTGAATGTAGGTTTGCGGCAGGGGTGTGTGATGTCTCCATGGTTGTTTAATTTGTTTATGGATGGGGTTGTAAGGGAGGTGAATGCAAGAGTTTTGGAAAGAGGGGCAAGTATGAAGTCTGTTGGGGATGAGAGAGCTTGGGAAGTGAGTCAGTTGTTGTTCGCTGATGATACAGCGCTGGTGGCTGATTCATGTGAGAAACTGCAGAAGCTGGTGACTGAGTTTGGTAAAGTGTGTGAAAGAAGAAAGTTAAGAGTAAATGTGAATAAGAGCAAGGTTATTAGGTACAGTAGGGTTGAAGGTCAAGTCAATTGGGAGGTGAGTTTGAATGGAGAAAAACTGGAGGAAGTGAAGTGTTTTAGATATCTGGGAGTGGATCTGGCAGCGGATGGAACCATGGAAGCGGAAGTGGATCATAGGGTGGGGGAGGGGGCGAAAATTCTGGGAGCCTTGAAGAATGTGTGGAAGTCGAGAACATTATCTCGGAAAGCAAAAATGGGTATGTTTGAAGGAATAGTGGTTCCAACAATGTTGTATGGTTGCGAGGCGTGGACTATGGATAGAGTTGTGCGCAGGAGGATGGATGTGCTGGAAATGAGATGTTTGGGGACAATGTGTGGTGTGAGGTGGTTTGATCGAGTAAGTAACGTAAGGGTAAGAGAGATGTGTGGAAATAAAAAGAGCGTGGTTGAGAGAGCAGAAGAGGGTGTTTTGAAATGGTTTGGTCACATGGAGAGAATGAGTGAGGAAAGATTGACCAAGAGAATATATGTGTCGGAAGTGTAGGGAACGAGGAGAAGAGGGAGACCAAATTGGAGGTGGAAAGATGGAATGAAAAAGATTTTGTGTGATCGGGGCCTGAACATGCAGGAGGGTGAAAGGAGGGCAAGGAATAGAGTGAATTGGAGCGATGTGGTATACCGGGGTTGACGTGCTGTCAGTGGATTGAATCGGGGCATGTGAAGCGTCTGGGGTAAACCATGGAAAGCTGTGTAGGTATGTATATTTGCGTGTGTGGACGTATGTATATACATGTGTATGGGGGTGGGTTGGGCCATTTCTCTCGTCTGTTTCCTTGCGCTACCTCGCAAACGCGGGAGACAGCGACAATATATATATATATATATATATATATATATATATATATATATATATATATATATATATATATATGTGTGTGTGTGTGTGTGTGTGTGTGTGTGTGTGTGTGTGTGTGTGTGTGTGTGTGTGTGTGTGTTTTATCGGACTCCATCTGCTTTTGGTCTAACCGCGAGTAAAACTTCGTTTTGGCGAAGCTGTATCATCGTCAATGGACGTAAAGGAGTGCCACTAACATCCTCACATGACGTCCTAAACTGACCCAAAGCGATGTCCAGTCGGTTCTCTCAGCTGTATGGGCCAAACGCTTCAAGTCACAAGTTGCTCCTGTCGTCTGTATGAGTCAGAACTTCCTTATGATAACTTAGCCCAGTCGTCTGTATGGGCCAGATTCTTCTGATGATACCCAGCTAACTAAGGGAAACAAGCGTCTTCCCTACAAAGCTTGTTTCAGGAAGAGGGCAGAAATCTATGTAAACATATGGGACACAAACTCGTTTTAATACACGGCCAACAACCTTAAGAGATGCAGTGGACTGTTCAGAGGAGGAATTTTAAAAAGGGCCACGACAAGCGCTTCTAAAGTATGCTGATATCATCAAAGGGACACGCAAGATATGGCTCCTGACCGAGCTGCTGGAGAAGAAGACCTTCCAACCACTTATACGAAAGGTGAGCTGTTGGGGGTAAGGGACTTCCGAAACTGTTGTAAGGCATATGTAAAGTAAAGTAAGGTAAGGCCCTAGACCGAGCTGTGGGGGTAGATGATCTCCGAAACTATCATGAAGTATATGTAAAGTAGAGGAAGGAGCCAACAGAGGGCGGAAAAGGACGAGGATGCTGGGAAGAACACAGGGTAAGTGCCATGTGTTGAGGAAAATGGTTTTGATGCTTAGGATTGGGTAGCAGTAGTGTGAATCCTCATCATTATCTATATTCTTCAGGTTTTGTGTAGGATTCCTTGGTGTTCCTCCACGCCTACAGTCTAAGCATGACCTCACATCCCCTCTGACTCACCTGGATGCTGGCAAGAGGCCCGCTTGCCTCCTGGACATTGCCATGTTTTGCTGTGAAGGCTTAGTTCTTTGTGTGAGTGTAGGTAGATACCTGTCCCTCAGCCCTAGTGGGAGAGTGTGTGTGAACGCACCCTTATCACCTGGGTTACGTTGGCTCTTTCACCATGGTGGTTCCTCCATGCGACATCTCGGGATACATGAGTCATTAGTTGATAGAGATATACAGCGTGAGTACGTGGATCTGTGTGTACCTCTGCTGGCGAGACAGGCAGTAGGAAAGGTGGGGATGGGAGGCGAGAGTGATGATGACAAGGACAAGACCAGGTAATGTACCTGCCACGTACAATGTACTGCCTCTCAGCGACCCACAAGGACAGTCTCACAGGATGATAGATGAAGAGATGGTTATGAATAATGACAGTGATGATGAAATGATATACATCACATACATCAGGAATATTACAATCCATATATAATGTGTGTGTGTGTGTGTGTGTGTGTGTGTGTGTGTGTGTGTGTGTGTGTGTGTGTGTACATACATGCATATATACATTTCTATGCCTATACCATATGACCATATGACAACGTATATATCTTCCCTGTATCTTAGTTCCTAATATTTATGATATGTGGCGTGTAAAAAAAAAGTCTGTACGTCACTAGGTGTGCTGTAGAGAAGGACAGCCATACAGAGGCGGGTGTCTGGCTCACGGCAGCACACTATCAGCAGCTCTCGTGTGTCAAGAAGAGGTTAAGGCGAAGCCCCGGACCAGGCAGAGTACGAGCGGACCTAACAGTATGGTTCTCTTGTGAGGCCTCACGGCTGATGATGACGGCACATGGAGAGACTGCCAACACCGGTTCCCGAAGGTTATAAGGGCTCTCTCCTTCCCTAGCGCATTTCCCAAACCTTGACCTTCTTCAGGAGTAAGAGAGAAATGATGGGCGTTAAGCGAAGCTCCATATGAAGAGTATCCAGTTGAGTGTGTGAGGCAAGCGTGTGCGTTGTACACTGGACAACCGGGTAATAGAAGACCTGATGGTCTATGACGAGGTTATCTGCTAGAAGACAGTCTATGCCTGATCCATATAGACAAAAATAGGTTAGTGAGGCAGAGGGTTTCCCGGTGCCTACGAAGTTTTTTATGATCACATACAAATTATATAATAGTTCTAGTGTTGGTGTGTTGAAATGATAGTGCCCACGCGTCACTCTGATCTTGGAACTCATGTGATAAAAGTGTTCTAGTGTTACTATGGTAGTGAATGGGAATATCCACGCGTCACTCAAAGCCTTGAAACACACGTGATGGAAGTGTTCTACTGTCGCTATGTTAGTGAACGGTAGTAACCACGAATCACTCAGATCCTTGAAACACAAGTGATACGTATCCTAGTGTTGCTATGTTAGTGAATGAACCATGACACACACGTGATACGTATCCTAATGTTGCTATGTTAGTGAATGAACCATGACACATGCGTGATACGTGTCCTAGTGTTGCTATGTTAGTGAATGGCCCATGAAACACACGTGATACGTGTCCTAGTGTTGCTATGTTAGTGAATGAACCATGACACATGCGTGATACGTGTCCTAGTGTTGCTATGTTAGTGAATGAACCATGACACACACGTGATACGTGTCCTAGTGTTGCTATGTTAAAGAATGAACCATGACACACACGTGATACGTGTCCTAGTGTTGCTATGTTGGTGACTGAAGCATGACACACACGAGATACGTGTCCCAGTGTTGCTATGTTAGTGAATGGACCATGAAACACACGTGATACGTGTCCTAGTGTTGCTATGTTAAAGAATGAACCATGAAACACACGTGATACGTGTCCTAGTGTTGCTATGTTAAAGAATGAACCATGACACACACGTGATACGTGTCCTAGTGTTGCTATGTTGGTGAGCGTTATTCTGCACGCCTCACTCAAAGCGTTGCAGCAGGACGGATAGAGGAAAGGGTGAAGAAGCTACACCGGAGTCCCGTTAGTGATGGAGGCGTTGGTCACGGAGCTGTGGCTGGCTGGCTGGCTGGCTGGCTGGCTCAGGCCGCCACCCACCTGTTGCTTCATGCTCAGCCAGTCACCTGATGGATGTTCTCATGCACACTGCCACCATTGTCTCCTGACTGACACCACTCTACCACCATCACCTCTAGCCAACCAGCCAGCCACTGGTGAAGAGTGAGGCCTCTTGTGAGGCTGTGTGTGTGTGTGTGTGTGTGTGTGTGTGTGTGTGTGTGTGTGTGTGTGTGTGTGTGTGTGTGTGTGTGTGTGTGTGTGTTGGGGGGGGGGGGGTTATGGGGAGGAGGAGAGACCTCAGGTGTGCTGACCTCAGGTGTGATGTACAGACCCCAGGTGCGCCTCCAACACATGCCTCGTTCACACCTGTGTGTGCGCTGTCAGCCTCGTCCCACGCACGCAACACACACACACACACACACACACACACACACACACACACACACACGTCTCCTCATCTGACGTTTCAGCCATCATGCTCTGACGTGGTCTTATTCCAGCAGTTTATACACAACTATCCCATCGGATCCCACGTGGGTAAATGAGAGAGGGGATGGACGGGACACTGATGTTGTCATGATGGAAGAACCACGTAACAATGTCCCTGACACACATCGCTAGATGACCAAAAATATTCTTCACACGACTCGTGCATTCCCGAATTTACATAATGTAAACAGTAAACAGAAGAAAGTGGATTTCAACACTACAGGGGATAAAGCTGTTGAAAGTTCGCGTGGTTAGTACCCCCAAGCACCACCGCTGCAGTCTATAAACACAAACTGAAAACAAAAAACATATGAAAGAAACGTTACCTGACCTGGTGGTTTGATGAAGTTAATATATCTATTACTGATTTTTTCTATTGCAGACCTGGGCTGGTGGTGAAGCTGGTGTCGATACTGTACGTGTGTGTGTGTGTGTGTGTGTGTGTGTGTGTGTGTGTGTGTGTGTGTGTGTGTGTGCGTGTGCAGGTATGCTGGTGCTGTGACCCAGGCAGGCATCACCCGACGCTCCAGAGTATTAGCATCTTTATGTACCAACATTGTAACATCTAACGTTATAATCGCTTGGCCAGTCAGCTCTGGCAGCCACCTGTCGGTGACCTCTGTAATCCTCCTCCACTAACCTCCACCGGATGACCACGACCGCCAGAATGTATTACCCTCTGTAGAGTGGCAGGGGTGAGGACTGAGGGGTAAGGTAGTGTATAGTGACACCCTCCTTAAAAGGTTTCATCCCTCCCACATCGATTGGCTTACTCCTTGTGTCAGCGACTGCCCCATCGTTATTTCATACCACTAGAGATCCCTCGTCCCTCAGCTGCAAGTTCAGCCCCACAACCGCATCGAATCATCCGACCTCGTACAGACCACAAACACGCCGGTCTCCAGAGGAACATGCAAAACAGGGATGAACAGAGGCGTTGGGTTATCCGGGGAGACGCTAGATGATCCGTGATAACGGACGGGTTGTTTGGGTAACGCGGGAAAACGAGTGACATTTTCCTCGCCTTGAGAGAGACATGGAGAGATACAGTTAATATGCCCACCACACACACACACACACACACACACACACACACACACACACACACACACACGCCACTCCGGGTTCTTCATGAGAGTTAGCCACGGCGGCCGTTCTGGTGTTGGGTCTACCAGTTCCACCACCGCTGCGTCTTCAGCCTTCTCACAAGAGATGTAAAGCTCGGAAGTTTTGCCAGTGGGCTTGATGGATGGTTTGAGGTCTAGCGAAGCGGTGTGACGTGACTCCCTAGGGATGAGGGAGTGCGAAAACCCATAACTCATACCTAGGTAGGCATTATACCTGCCGCTGAGCAAGGGTCACGTCTGCGTCGTCTCCACACACCAGGTGCTCCTGCCCGCTGACGGGTGTGGCTGACTGGCCTTACCAGCGTGACCTTCACATTGTAATGACCTCCGCTCGTAAGGCCGATGGCACACCAGGTTACAAGGTCTCCCGAGTCTCAAATACTGAAGGTTTACATTCAAAATCGATATATCAGATAATTCTTATACGATGCTTTCGACTTGACAAAAGATAAAATACGAAATCAATAATATTATCCACAATAATTCTCACAGTGGGATATTTCTTTTCTTTAGAGAAGGAGAGGAATGTACTCCGTGTGTGTGTGCGTGTGTGTGTGTGTGTGTGTGTGTGTGTGTTTGTGTGTGTGTATGTGTGGTTACCTATCTATGAAGGAAAAATAAAATTGACAATCGTAGGGCCCATCAGTTAACCGCTTTCTTCTACCTTACGCTTTTCTTCACATTTTCATGATCCCTGCATCAATTTCCTTCCTCTGCTTGTTTAATCATATACTAAACATTTTCTTCATCATCATTCTTAACTTGTTTTCTGTTGTGACTTCTTGCAGGTCTGTCCCTTCCTACTGCAATGAACTTCATCATGCAGACGTGAAAGTTGTGCTCATGTCTTCCTCCTTGTCCTTCTCTCTTCCACTGTGAGCAAGTCTGTGGCTGCCTTCCTCTCCCACTGGCTCACTGAGCTCCCTTGTCTCTCGCATATCCCTTCCTCTCCTCCATCGGGATGACTAAACTGGTAATGCCTTCACCAATCTGAGTCTAATATATGCACATCTCATCCATGGACTTACGAGACAATTTTGACATCTTTACAAATCTCTCAATGTGGCGTTCTGTTAACAGACCTGCTGGCTACTAAGTCAACCTCAACCTGTTTTCTAACGTAGGTTCATTCAATCCATTCCCTTTGAGAGTAAAACCCGGCCTCAATTCATCAGCTTCTTCAGGAGTGTTGAGCCTAACACCAGTTTTCCTCAGGATTGTGGGACCCAAAACCGAATTCTTCAGGAATGCAGATCTCGACACCCACTTCTTCAGGAGTGTTGTATCCAATAACAACTTCTTCAGAACTGTAAAACCCGACATCAACTTCCTCAAGAGAGCTGAGCCCAACATCAACTGATTCTGAAGTGTAGAGGCCAACATTAACTTCTTCACGAGTGTGGAGACCATGACCAACATCTTCAGGAGTGTAAAGGCCAACATCAACTTCTTCACGAGTGTGGAGACCAAGATCAACTTCTTTAGGAGTGTAGAGGCCAACATTAACATCTTCAGGAGTGTAGGACCCAACAGGAACTTCACCGGAGGTGTAAGACCCGACAATAACTACTACAGAGGTGTGAAAGCCAAGAAACAGTTTTCCTGGGTGTGGCAATAACGACCTGCCTTTTCGGTGGTTTGAGGTCTTCGTACCACCTCTCCTGTGAGACATGAGGGACACAATCATCTTCCGTAACGGTGTTGGGTCCATGAGCACCAGCCCAGGTTAGGGCTCATAGTATATGGACACAACTTTAAGCAATGCACGCAATGTATTACTAATATACTGCATACGTACAATGTCTCAATCATCTATATAGATTACGGTGACATCTGCACCTTTGTTGAGTAAAGAATACTCTCTGCACACACACGAGTAGAGAAAACTGTCCAAGAGCCAGACGAGATGACAAAGAGTTGAGGAATTCCAGCAGTGATGAGATCCGGCGGTCGCCCCGAAGGGAAGCTGGGACACCCTAGTGGTATTACGTAAGGCGCCAGTAACGTGCTGGCGTAATAAATTGCCTGGGTGAAGGGAGAGGGGCTGCCACTCCCCATCATAGCCAGCACCTCTCCCTTCTTTCCTTTTGGCCATGATAACACCCCCTCAACTGCCTCCTTACACTAGCCACACCAACACCCTTCCATCTCTCGTTCACCTCACATTAATTCATGGTACGTATGATTCACACTCACAGCACTGACGACATTTTCCCCCCATCAAATCAGTCTCATTGTCACGACACCTTACTATACTGACGCTCTGCTCTCACAGCTGTCGTGGTCACACTACTACATTCATGTACACTATTACTACACTCACTCTGCCTCCCACGACAATCATCACCTTTCACTCGCTTGTCATGCCTCGTATCACTGTGTTCAAGCCTCACTGTCACAACGCATTCTTTTTCATTACTCACACTCTTGAGTAAACTCATGCTTACGTCTCACTAAATTCATGATACCTTCCTCTCACTGAACTCATGATACCTTCCATTACATTATAATTAGACTCGTGATACATTCCTCTTACTAAACTCATGACACCTTCCTCTCACTAAACTCGTGCTACCATCTCACCAAAACTCATTCCCCATTCTCACTGAAGTTCATGCTGCCCTCTCACTGAAGTTCATGCTGCCCTCTCATTAAAGTTCATGCTTCTTTCTCCCTGTTCCCCTGTTTGACCACTAGGAACCGCCTTGCCTGCCTCTCACAGGACAACAATGTCAACAAGTTGCTCCCCTCCTGGCCCAAGGTGAGGCAACCCTGGGGTCCCATGCCTTTGTTCACGGCCACGCGGTACGCCATCCTCCCGTCACATTCCTCTCTGTTCAGTCACCATCCCTCCACCTCACACACTCACCTCTCGGCCGACGGGTCATTTTCCTCAACCATATCCTCTTACCTCAAAGAGCTCATTGGCACCCCCTGTTTCCATCGACACTCACCATCTCCCCCACTCTCTCCACGGCTCACCCTCACTTCCAAAAATGCTCCCGGCAGACATTCCACTCTCTTTCCATGAAGTGCGTCTGAGGGAGGTCACATCCAGCAGACACGGAGCGGGCAGGCGACAGCCACCGTCCCTTGAGCCACCATACATGTCTGTAAACTATTTAATGACAACACTTACCGGTTGATTCCATTCTCCTACCACCTTTACTCAAGGCAAGCAGGCAAGCACCAGGCCACCTCACACAACACCGAGATCCCTCGCACAAAATATCACTCTATCTCTCCAGTTGATGAGATAGTAAACGAGACAGCCTTTGCATACGACAACACCCCTACTAATGACTTAAACGACTAGAGTAGTAAAATGTTCATTTCAAAATTTACATTTTTTTATCCGAGTATCTTGAACAACTCATAAGAGATAGATCGGATCCCCAGATATAAAAATACCAACTATCCGACGGACATGGAGATACGTTCGCCAACCTAAACTCATTCATTGGAATCTTTGTTATTAAATACATCAACAACAACAACAAATTCATTTGGGTATTGTTCCCTCTCATTAACTCACAGAGACTCTTACCCTCGGGTTCTGCAGGTTCACGGAAAAACAATGTTCATAAGAGGTGTATTTAAAAGAACAGTTCGGGTTCTGCAGGTTCACAGAAAAACAATGTTCATAAGAAGTGTATTTAAAGAACAGTTTACTGTCGTGTACAGCCTCAGACCAGTTATGCACTTGCAGTTACAGATCTTCATTTTCCCAAATTTTCACGCGCTATTGTTATCTTTCCCCCTTCCACTCTCTGTTTTACAAGTCCGGATTCCCTCGCACTTTCTACAACCAAAACGCAGCAACATTTCATCCGGTCCAGACCGTTACCACAGAAACTAATTCGAAAATACACCAGAAACGTGACACATTTAATCGCTTCGACAAAGCGAACTTCATGTTCGTCTTGCCAACATGTATACACACTAAATCAATTTCTGGAAAAAAAAAAAATTCTTAAACCCAAGGTCTTTCCTTCGGCTTCCACCTAAATCACAATGGACACGACACTCAAGTCTGTGGATACAGTAATCAAATATTTGAATTACCTTTTCAACACGACGGTACGACTTTCCACCACGACGGTACGACCCTTCGGTATTGATGGCTTGGCCTCTGACCTCTGACCCTTAAGAGGTACCGTCGTGTCTAAATGGGATGTACCCTAGTGTACAAGGATCATACTCTTATGTTCGAAGGGTTGTACCGTCGTGCTCAAAGATCGTACCGTTGTGCTTACATTGTCGTACCGTCGTACACAAGACTATAAGCAGCTATAAAGAACAAGGAGGCCTGTAAGGTGAATCATGACAACAGACGTAGGTACCAGCAACACACACACACGTACCAGGTACTGCCGTAGGTACCAATAACAGGCGTAGGCACCTGGGACAACCGTAGGTACAATGTACTGTCTTGGTAACAGAATCAGACGTGCAGGTACCAGAGGTAGTAGGATGGCGGGGCTAAGCCAATTAGTTGGGTGAGCCTTGCAATCAGCTAAGCCTACCTGTGCTATGATCATAAGCTCCACGCACACAGAGCACTAAGATGAAACACGGAGATACAGCTCAAGTCAAGTCAACAGACGAAAGAATAAAGTACGATAATCCAAATGTTCAGAGCCTCAGCCTCGTTGAGGACAGAGGTATTGGACGTGAAAAGAAAAAAACTAATGTAAGGTAACACTGGTGACTCCAAATTATATCTTGTGCATAAATTATACATGTCTTCCAATTGCCACCACGACACTGGCGACGTGTTCGCTTCATACGACATCTCAATACACTCCTGGTATTCAGAATTTATGGTCACCTCCTACATGTTCCTACCAGTGGGTTCCAGTCCGAACATATGAGACGTTTAAGTAACATCACCTCCTCCGTCACCACTTCCCACGGGGGGATGCCACTATGTACATACAGCCTCTCACACCACCTGAACCCCACACCAGTGTGGTAAGGTGTGACATGAATGTCCAAGCGGAATGAGAGTGCTGTCTGTACTTTCAGAGGCTTCCTACTTTTAGATTCAGAACACTACAGATTTGATTCGCTTCTCAATTCCCACTGCCTCCATACACTATCATCTCCGCTGTCACACACACACCTTTTTAGCTGTAAATGCCGTCTAAGATCATATTCACGGTGTCATTCAGCTTGAAGTAACTCCAGAAGATCTGCAACATTCACTTGAGCAACATGATGGTTCGTAACTTTCACTCCTGCATCAAACGTTGCTACAGAGCCACACACAAAAAAATTATACCAGTGTGGGCTTAGCTGCGAGTGCAGATGAGGCCACGTGTTCTCAAGCAGCACCAATATCAATTTCCATTTTTTCATCTCAAAATTCTTATTCCCAGAGTATCATACAAGCAGAGACAATACTGTTTACATGGTCAAGTGAATCCTGGTGAAGGCTTCACAAGATCTCCTTTCTCTCCACTTAATTTTCCCAGTCCACTCCAGCGAACCCTTCTGAACCAATCAAAACACCGATTTTCTTTATCAGGAATTAAACAGACACAAATCATCGGCCAGTCACTAACCACCTCACATCCAGTTATCTCTGTGGCCAGCAATACCTGCAAAAGCCACCCGTTTCTCACGGATAATGTCATTTAATGACTCAGTAAACCAGACGTCAGACGAATGTAGTCGGGAAGTACTGCTGATGGCACAACCCGACCACCCCAGCAGGCCCACAGCGTCACACATGGGCTCTACCCACTTTTTGTATCTCGTCGGTGAAACTTACCATGAGGAAGACTACGTCATGCAGCTCATGTAACGAACCAATTTTGTAACAACCTATGTGATGGAAGCCTACTGGAGTTTGAGGATATTCTGTGACGTCTGCACTAGTCCTTTATCGCCACGGCTCACAGGATGAGCATGGGGTGCACAATAACTTTGCGGATGATACCGGAATAATCAGTAACAGTATTGCCCCTCACGAATATGCCTCACTTCACACCTGGAAGTACGAGGACCCTCTCTTAGGTGGGGTATCTTGGCGTCCTCACATATCAGCCGACAGATGTGTACAATACGATCAATCAGCATCACTGGGACTTCTCACGTAACATTCCATTCCTCAGACTTGAAAAAGCTTTGGGAAACACAACTTGTTATTTTCATTCTCTCTGTTCAGTTTCACTGGCGTTGGTCACGTCCACTTCACTGAGACACGATCTAACGTTCCATTCCATTTCTTCCAGCTGAAACGGCGAAGTCCAGTAAACGTGGACACTCTCAAGTGACTAATTTCACGCTAACTTGGTGTTCTGAGGATTAACAAAACAATGTGCATATCCGTGAATAATGGCTGTACCATACTGAACAAACCCGGGCTTCCCGGAAGCGCCGAGAGACGGCAAATAGGCCGAGAGAGAAGGATTTTCATTGTTGATTTTTGCCACACACCAAAAAAAAAAAATAAAAAAAAAAGGTTGGCGATTTAAGATGCAATGTGGGCGGCGGCGCAGAAGAAGGTACACAATGCATAAGAGGAAGAGGCCTCCGCCTCTTCCTCCTCCGTTTCTCTTCTTCTTCTTCCTCCTGTTCTTAACGAGGTCTATGCTTTACACAATGACTGAACTACATCCCACGTCACATGATGAGTGAACCGGCGTCAGTAAGGCACCGAGTGGATACTTGTCAGGTAGAGAGGCTGAGACTGACTAGTGAGAACTGAGAACAGGTGAACAGGTCACCTCGTGCCATGATGCAGCAGGTAGTCTGTTCACCTGTCACTTGGGAACTTGTCTAAGGCGCGGGTCAAGTGAAGCTCAGTGGGTTACACATACACACATGCCTTCCTCCCACTGCCTCACATAACTCACACATACAATCCATATATATCTATTGAGCAATCATATATATATATATATATATATATATATATATATATATATATATATATATATATATATATATATATATACATACATATATATACATATACTGGTGGGGTCGGCATGTACGTTGCAAGAACTCAGGAACATAGCCAACATAACAACTGGACAAAACTTACATACAACACTATACGGACTCATCCATCACAACTATGAAACAAAACTTAGAACACTAAAGTCCTCAGGCAACGCAAAAAAAGAGAACGTTACACTTGCACTACAACATTACAATAACTGAGCCAATACAAGTGACCACAACTTACAACACTACCGGAACTCAACCACGATAAGTGAACGGCACACACCAACAGAAAACTGCCTAGTAAGATGTACAACATCCATCTTGTTGTCAACATTCACATGGACTTGAGACGCAGACAACACAGTTCCTATTCTGAAGGATCTCTTGAATAAACTGAAGGAAGTATTCACAGCTTTGCAGAGAAACGTATAAAAGAGGATTTCACATTACGCATTACACTGTGGATTCAAACAACACAACTTCTTCAGGGGCGACTCGGTGAGAAGGACATGAGGAAGAGGTGGTTCACAGAAAACTCGTAAAATAAGAGAGCCACTGACATCTTCAAAAGATGAGGCGAAAGAGTCAGATAACAAGATTAAAAAAAAGAAAATAACTGTACTTTCAGAGACATATAAACATCACGATGCGAAACCACTGGGATCATGGAATAATTAACGAACGCAGAATTTGCCCTGACCTGTAAGCCAAGTGGCAAATGTAATGCTTCCATGAGACTTCAACCGCGTACACTTAAAGGGAACGAGACAGGTGACAGCCTGGTCTCCTTTTCTCTAGAATGCAAACGAGGGAGACATATCATCACTTACACATGGGAACTCCCACAAGCCTCAGTACACACCAAGAAATGATCTTGCACTGCAGAAGACGGCAGGAGAGGGGGAGGGTATGTATCACAACACCAGCGAGATACTCTGGTGACATGAGCACAACAACAGAAGCTAATGGAAACATCCGGGACCTGATACTGTTCAACAAATTTCTTGTAAACACTTCACACAATAAGGGTCAACCAGGACAGACATTTAGGCGAGTCACTGACACCGCGTTTATAACTTGTTCCTCCTCAGCCAGACTGTAGTGAGGACGTAGGCCAACTACAGGCCGAGCTCTGGAGGCCTCTGGTAATCTCACTAGCCACAAGACCATTATCAGGTTCTTACACCAAGCTCCAATATTGACATAAGGTGTACATGTGTGTGTGTGTGTGTGTGTGTGTGTGTGTGTGTGTGTGTGTGTGTGTGTGTGTGCCTCATAATTGTAGGGAGAGCTTCAAGTGGAGTATAATAAACATTTCTAGCCACAACTCACATCCAACCAACACTCGATAAATATCACAGTCCTCCTGCAACACACACACACACACACACACACACACACACACACACACACACACAGCCATACCTCAACAGTTCCATCTCCGACAAGGTGATTTCTAGACTCGGCGGCACATCCAGCAAAACAGTTAGTCGGTCCAGCCAGCGGTAGCCCATGGACGCCTGCAGTCTGGGGGGAGGGGGCATGGGAGTGTTCCATCACCGCTCGCTGGCTCATATGACTTACGTAGACACACGCCCCCATCCTCTCTCTCTCTCTCTCTCTCTCTCTCTCTCTCTCTCTCTCTCTCTCTCTCTCTCTCTCTCTCTCACACACACACACATATTCAACATCATCATGCAAGTCATGGACATTTTCATGTACATGAAAACACTAACACGAAAGGTAAGGTTAGTTTAGGTAAGTCAAGGTAAAGTTAGGTAAGGTAAGTTAAACTAAGGGAAGTGTTGGTCTGATGTGCTCGCCTTCATTAAGGTCATCCATCACACATCATGCCTAGGTTTCTTACGTATGACCTGAGGATCATAATGGTACCTGTGTGAGTCCGGTGGTCTTCTGGACCAGTTTTTATGGTTTCACATCGTCAAAAAAAAAAAAAAAAAAATGAACTAGTTGAAGTTTAATTCAGTTTTATAGCACGCTACTTTCACTGACTCCGAAGACAACTTTACTAACACCTCTCTCTCTCTCTCTCTCTCTCTCTCTCTCTCTCTCTCTCTCTCTCTCTCTCTCTCTCTCTCTCTCTCCAGTACGAGTTTTCAAATCAAATGTGACATCTGCCAATGGCGACATGAAACAGTAGTTCTTGAGATTGTTTTCGTATGGGATATGAGAATGAAGCACAGCTGAGGCTCAAGTATAGTTTCATTAAAGAGAGGATGCTAAACGCCATGAAAAGTCAGCAGCCGGGAAAAATGGGCACTAACCAACCCTGCAGTAAGTGTCACAATACTTTTCTGGATAATAACAAGAGACCTGAAACTGTAAGACCGTATCCACTTTATGCATCTAGTCGGTAAAACGTACCATACGAAAGACTGTGTAATGTTTATAATGAAGCTTATGAACCAACTGGTTCACGTAACAATTTACGTCATTATATCAGCCCACTGGGGTCTGGCAAAGACTCCTTCCTTTGTGGTCCCCAGTGATCCTTTTCCGCTACCGCTCACAGTAAGAACATGGGGAGCACCATTGACTTGCCAGTGACAATGGCACAAATCTAAAATCAAATGATGCTAAGCAGCCTTCTTCCACAGGCTAAACGGTTCGAGAGGAGACGAAGAAATGTTTTGCAAGCCTGATTAGTTGTAGCTGTTTGGGCCTCTATGCCTCATCGACTGCCACAAGGGTCATTAAAGCCGACAACGTCATGTTATAACCAGCAATCGCAAAAGATGTTGAACACTTTCTTCAGGTGTTCAATACTATTCTTACAGAGCAATACACACTCTCAGTGGATATACAGCCTTTGTCTGGCTGTCGGGGGCCTGCTATCGGATATGCTCCTTTTTCTCTTTGAGATTAGATTTTTGAAATCTCAGCTTGTGGAGATTTTCTGAAGTGTGAGTGGTATGTTAGATACGTATTTCTGATACGTTAATCTTATATCCACGGCATTGTGTGTGTGTGTGTGTGTGTGTGTGTGTGTGTGTGTGTGTGTGTGTGTGTGTGTGTGTGTGTGTGTGTGTGTGTGTTCATCGAGAAAGTATCTATGCTTGCCTACGGAATGTTCAACATGCCTACTCCTGGATGAATGACGTTCCTCCTCTGTTCTCTGAGGCTCCGAGAGAACAAAATGTGGTCCATGTCTGTGTTAATGCCTACATCCACGATATAGGAGCAGTTCTTATCTTCCTGGTCTTTGAGTCTTCGTCATTATTCATTTTTCACTTTCTTTTCAACGTGTGGCAGTTGTGATCCAGCCGTGAATCGGTGATCTTCAGAATTTTCATAGTAAGAGTATTTCTCGTCGGTGACACTTGTCATTGCACTGTCTTGGATTACCTGCAGAATTGAGAATACGTGATCTAGGAGCCAGGTGGGTGTGAGTGTAGGCTGGGGAGCACCTCCGTATAGGGAGGCCAGGTGGGTGTGTGAGTGTGGGCTGGGGAGCAGCTCTATATGGGAAGCCAGGAAGGTGTGTGGTAGCGGGAGAGGAGCTCAGTAGGTGTGTTTATGTGGGCTGGGGTGTAGCTCCGTATGGGAAGCCAGGTGTGGGAGCTAGGGAGCAGCTCAGTAAGGGGAGGATCATGAACTTACGATGGCAGTTTTTGCTCCTCCAGGAAGTGACAAAATCCGCACAAGCCTCGTCCTGGCTCGTGTCTCCACCTGTGCTCTTCTTTCCTACAATGGCCCACTATCAGATCAGGTGACGTCGACGGTGTGGGGCCTAACGCTCAGCAGCCCTCCTGGTGTCGCATCCTTTTCTTCCTACTTCATTACGTTTCAGTGGTCCTAATGTCACAGCTGTGAACCTGCTTCTTCGGACGCCTTGGGCACTGGTCACTTCCTGTCACCGTGCATCTTAGGCCTTAACTGCGATAAACAAGTGACGTGTGTTGTTCATCGCACTAATTAAAACATAAAAATCCGGGACACCTTTTATGTGTCTCCTGCAGCTTCAAGGTCGGATTGTCAACAGTAGAGAAGTGATGGACACCTTTGGAGTGAGGGAGGCCCTGGACATGACCGTACTCCTTTTCGACCAGTGACCATCGATGATGGTACGGCCTCGCCCCAGGCAACCTTTCACTTGCCGTATAACCACACACGGGCGGAGCGACGGTGAGACAGTCCATAACACTGATAGTGTGAGCCAATCAGGCAAACCCAACCCGCCAGTCAGCACTTCAAGATGACGACAAACCACCGCTTCTGCCGCTACAGTTACATGAACACACACGCGCCTGGCATCTTGAACAACGTGTAGCCTTTACAGGGTACGTAACAAAACAGGATGGTGGAGCAACATAATCCAATCTAAGACAGATCGGGCAAGAGGAAGGGGGTCGAGTGGTGCGCCTTGCAGATGCCTGGTGACCACTTCCTCGTTCCTGCTGCTGCTGGTGACCTTAACATGAAACGCCAGATCATGATCGTCACACACACACACACACACACACACACACACACACACACACACACACATACACACACACACACACACACACAAAACACTCCAGGTGCCCTAACCTCCCAGTGTGTTGCTGTGTTGCAACGCAGTCGGTCTTAACACATGGAACACACAAAATGTCCCTCCACGATACCCAACACCACCTCCCCTCTATCTTCACAATTCTGTTATCTCTTTTTCGTCAACTGTTCACCATCTATTCTTCCCCCGGCCTAATGCCTTCCTCTACCCCTGTATATCAAATCCTTTAAACTTGTCTTTCCCCTTGCACATTAAATCCCTAGTTCTTCTCTCCCCCTAGTGTACCCAATCCCTATCCTTAGTCTCTCTCATGGTACAACCAATCCCTAACCCCCCTCTCTCACCATGTACACCCAATCCCTAACCCTCCTCTCTCACCATGTACACCCAATCCCTAACCCTCCTCTCTCACCATGTACACCCAATCCCTAACCATTCTCTCCCCCGTACATTAATCCCTAACCCTACCCCTTCTCTCCCCAGTCCATCAATCCCCAACCCTTCTCTCCCCCAGTA